>NC_135812.1:10471870-10771870 GCF_964213995.1 Mustelus asterias
GCACATTGAAACCGATTGCTGCATTTCCAGCACAACAACAGTGATGACACTTCACAAGTAGCTGCAAAGTGCTTTGGGATAATCTGATATCACGAAAGGCATATATTTTTATATATATATATATATATATATATATATATATATATATATATATATATATATTATGCAAGACATCCATCAAACTAAAAATCACCAAAGCATCAGACATAAAAGGCGCCAATATTTGTTCAAGGGTGTTTTAAAGTTTTTTTTCCATCCCATTTAACCACCTTCTTGGAGCCATCGCCCATCTGGGAGACAGAAGGGTAATCAGAGCTTTTTGTTGCTTTTGAGATGAGGCATAAGAAATAAACATCATGAACATAAGCTTACATGAGATAAGATCTTGTGTGGAGTTTCTGCTTAGAACCTTGTGCATGGCATTTGCTGAGCTTGAGAAAATTGCCTTCGTAGGGCTGAGGAGATGGGAAATTCTACCTCGATCAGCAGAGTGGAAAAACACACACATGCACAATGCGGCAGACTGCATCAGCATCCATTTTAATAACTTGAACAGCTGCACTCCTTCGGGGACTAATGATCATGTTAGCCATCTTGGAAACGTTAACTGGGGAAACCCCCCCCCCCCCCCCCCCCCCCCGCTTTGCAGTGCAGGTTCCCAATTTCAGCTGTGGGGGAAAAAAAATAAGATGGCAGCTTCTCTTGGGACTATATGTGCATCATTTCCTGCTGACTATTATACAGCAATGGCGAAATTTAGAAGCTGTTCCATCTCACTCCTGCTCAACCGAGAAGCGAGCAAAAAAAGCCAAACAGAAGCAAACTAATTAAGAAGTTAATTGTTCAACAGGATCTGGGATACCAGGCAAAATTTCAAACATGTTCAGGAAATAAAGTAGACGTTGCAATTTGGTCTCAGTAACAGCTAAGTACTGCAGTCCAGAAAGGAAGGGATGAATTACTAGAGATGCTGCTTCAGAGCAGAGATTAATTAACTGAGTCTCACTCATTCAAACTGAGTTCTTTCTTGGTCATTGAGCACAGTTAGGGAGAACATTTTTTCCGATATCCAAGCTCACCGGCCCCAAAGCTGAGCAATGGATTTCCTCCGGGTGTTCCGGTTTCCTCCCGCGGTCCAAAGACGTGCGGGTTAGGTTGATTGGACATGCTAACTTGTCCCTTAGTGTCAGGGGCCTGGTCAGGTAAATACGTGGGGTTATGGGGATAGGGCCAGGTGGGATTGTTGTTGGTGCAGACTCGATGGGACAAATGACCTCCTTCCGCACTGTAGAGATTCTATGATTCATAGCACTTCTAAAAGTGCATCTTCCAGTTCAGAATTTTTTTAAAAACCAGTCACAAAATCACAATTGCTACTGAAAATGATGTACAGGCATCCAGGTCAGCCCCACGACATTTGATTCATGTTATGAGAATCAAGTCACCAGAATTGTTCAGCATCAGTTCACTCCAAAACAAAGTGCTTCAAACCATCATATCCCAGTTTATTCATGCTTAGATTATGCGCCACGCTGCCCGAAAGCCTTTTTTACAAAACCGCTCAAGGTTGAGCACACAAACACAAGAGATGTACACAGCCGCACAAACACATTCACCAGCCAACCCAGTCACACTTAAGCTAGTGAACAACACACTTTAGCAGGTACTGACAGAGTTATGTACCTGGATTACTTTTAATCTGCAGAAGCAGAAGGCAGTTGTGCTGAAATTACAGAACTGCAGCAGACTGCAGAGGCACAGTCCTTCCATTGTTGGCTATGGTCCACACTGCAAACCAACTGGCCTTCAGTAAACTGACAGCATCAAATCAGATGTGATCCAGGAATATACCATTAATTAAACCACTTGGTTGCAATCCAAAGTAAATGTGAAGAGCTCACTTCAGCAACATTACTGGCTCTGTCTCCTCGATGCACACGCGATAATCAGAGCACAACACAAGAGATCGTTCTCTTAGAACAGGCACTATAAAGCGCCAAGCCAAGAAAAACAATTTCTATCAGAAGAGAGTGCTTCATACTGCATTGTGAGCACATTCAAGTGCTCAAGACCGAGGACAAGATTTTGCCCAGATCTTTCAATCAGATGTACATCTCACTAAAATGAGGTGTCATTCATTTAGCTGTGAATACAGAGCAGAGTTAATCTATTTTCCAATCTTGGTATTCTCCAATTCGAAGAAAATAGAAGGAACAAATCTCCCTCTTAATTGGCATTTCCATTTTCAAATTCCTCCCTGGCCTGCTCCCCTCATCTCAACATCTTCCTCCAGCTCACAAACCTCAGACCTCTGTGCTCCTTCAATTATTGCACTCTTGCACGTGCCCAGTTTTCATCACTGCACCACTGGGGTCTGGAATGTCTTCAATTGCCATGGCCCTAATCTCTGGAATTAATCTTCCTAAAACTCTCCACTGCTCAACTCCTCTTCTCAAAGGTACACCATAAAAAGACTCTCAACTAAGCTCTTGATCACCTATCCCTCTATCTCCTTATATACAATGTACATCTCGAGTATTACATGCCTGTTCAATGCCTATTTAAGGTCCCTTGGCAATATTTGAAGAGGAAGTGGTTTTTAAGACAACAACGTTCCTTCACTAATAGGAGGAAAAACTGCTGAAAACATGCATTTATCCCTTGCTGTTTGTGGACGTTGATGTGTAGAACAGCTGCTGGATTTTACGCTTGGGGACATTTCAACATATAAAGTATGAAATAAATACAGATGCTGTGGGTATATTTTGAACTTCTGAGTGCAGCCAGGAAACATTTGCAAGGGCATCACCCACACTGCCTCATTACTAACCAGAAAATTCAAGCATTTTAGAAATATCTGAGGAATGGGGGAGGAATTTTAAAGATCAGCCGCCTTTGTGTGTGTGTTAGTGACCCATCAGACTGTGTTTATCCTCTGATGACAGAACACTTAACAGTCTCTCAAAGGGGAAGATTGACTTGCTCGCTAACCCTAAATGTTAAGACTACCCATGTGGGTAGTGTCTCAGCCACCCTCATCCTATTCCCAGCTGCTCAGAGGCAGCATGAGGGGGGGGGGGGATTTATGCAACATCACTCCTGCTGGGCTACTAGAGCATTCAGTTCCATCTGCATCATGAATGAGGAACATCGCTCACAATCTGCTGTTCCCATTCATGACATTACAAATTTAGAGTGATTTGCAAAAAATGCAAATGTGATACGAGAGAAAATCTTTTTCACGCAACGTATGATTTGGGTCGGGAATGCACTGCCTGGAAATATGGAGTGCAGGCAGGTTCAATCGAGGCATTCAAGAGGACATTAGATGATTGTTTGAATAGAAACAGCGAGGAGGGTTATGACGTAAAGGCAAGGGAATGGCACAAAGTCATGATGCCCATCTGGTCAGATGTGCAGACATGATGGGCCAAGTGGCCGCCCCCTGTGCTGGAATAATCCTGTGATATTACTGAAGCAGATGTAATCAATCAGGTCAAAGCCTGTTCCTCGTCTTTCAATGAACCCCTTAAAAGCATAGAGTAGGTCAACGTTGAGTAGGGAGGGGAGCTTACATTTCAACAACGTGCATTTATATGGCACCTTAATCCTAATAAAACTACTTTAAAGATTGAAATTAAACAAATATGACTGAGCCACATAAGAAGCATCATGACAGGTGAGTAAAAGCTTGGTTAAAAAGGTAGCTTTTTAAGGAGAATCTTTGGGAAGAGAAGTTGAGTGATGGGGAATTTTAGGAAGGTTAATTCCAGAGCTTAGAGCCGAGGCAGTTGATGGCACAGCCACTGATAGTTTCATAACGAAAACTGGGAATGTGCAGGATGTCAGAAATAGAGGAGCGCAGAGACATCAGAATGTCGTAGGGAATTACTGAGAAATGAAGGGGAAACCATGACGGGATGAGGAAAAAGGCAAGAATGATAAAGAAATAATCAGGGCACTGTCAGACCAGGAGCCAATGCAGGTCAGCGAGCACTAGGGTGTTGAGTGTATAGGACATGATGCAAGTTAGGATGCAAGCAGTAGAATTTTGATGAGCTCAAGTTTACTGAGGGTGGGAGGTTAGATAGAGGAGCATTGAAACCATCAAACTCTCCAGTGACAAACATATGGTCGAGCATTTCAACAGCAAATCAGCTGAGTCAGGGTAGATGTTATGAAGGTGAAGGTCAGTGATTTTGTCACAGAGGATTTAGCACTGAAACCTAGCTCAGGGTCAAGTAAGGTGTCAAAGTAGCAAATGGTGTGGTTCAGCCTCAGACTGTGGCCAGGGAAAGGGATGGAGTTGGCGGTTAGGGACTAACACAATGTCTTCGACACTTTGATAACAGTTAGAAATAGGCACTTTTAAATTTGCTTTGAAGTGTGATTTGCTTTATTAACTTGATATTTGAAGTGTCCTCATGCTATATCTGTTTATTACACACACAAAGGCACAGATTTTTTTTCCCTTTAAGTGGAAGCATTTTTGGAAAGACCAACCATTCCAAAAAGGAACATTACTGATTTTTTTTGTTTTAAATCTTGTAGGTATTTATAGTCATCAGCAACCTGCATTTGATTTTGAAAATCTGTCCCTTCAAAACTAAGATGGAAGTAATCCAGTTGACTATACTGGCACTTCTGGCAAATGGCCTTGGGGGCACAAACACAACGAACAATAACTCAACTTCAGTTCATGAATCAACTACCTTGACCCCTACAGTGTCCAGGTCAACAAAAGATGCGCCACTCATAACAAGTAGGCCTTCAACTGATCTTCCCAGCAACACCTCTACCTTGACAAGCACACCTCATACCACTTCACAGCTCATGTCCAAAACTTCACCTGAGACACCATCGATTCAGAATTCAACCTCTCAACCAATTTCATACATGACAACTATAAATCAGACTTCTAAGCCAACCACAATGACACCAATCACAAATGAACAAACCACTATTCCATCAACCACGCACAAGCCAACCACGCACAAGCCAACCACGCACAAGCCAACCACTGCTACTACAACCATCAAAAATGAAGGTAATGGAAGTGTGGGCAGGATTATTGCTTACATCGTTGGTGGCTTATTGTTGCTAATGTTGGTCACAATATGCATCCTTTTGCTGAGGAAAAGATGTTCAAGCTATCCTGTACAGGACGCTGCATGGGCAGGAACTTATCCAGGCTCTGATGAAGATGCTGTACTTGCAGTGGAGAACAATGATAATGATACTGCTCCAACGAAACGCCCGTCACTCACCACCTTCCTGTCTAAAAAAAAGCGTGAGTCCTTACTGGATCAATATAGCATGGATGTACAGGAGCCTGAAGGAATCATCAATCCTTCTTCACCCAAGAATGAAGAAAAGCTCATTGGGCCTGCTGAAGTCAAAGTGGAAAACGAAACAGGAAAGGAAACGTCTTCGAGTGAAGCACGTGAAACACAAAGCCAAGATTTTCCAACTCCTCCTGACGCACTAATTTCACTGAATGACAATGACCCAGCTACTCCACCACCTGCAACAGGTACCGAGGCTCCTGGCCCACCTCAGGAAGTTCCAGATGCAGATCCAAACATCACCAGCTTGCCCCCTCCTCCAATGGATTTTCTAGATCTTGTGAATGATCCTGATTTTCCACCACCGCTCCCTGAGACACAAGCCTAAAGTACTGGTCTTCAGTTTTAGCTTTCATGCCTGCAAAGCAAGTGTGCATTGGCTACAGGGTTGCAAGGCAGCAGGCATAAGCTGCGTTCCTACAACAACTGCTTTTGTGCATCAGCATTGCCGTACTATATTGTAAAAATCAGACATGTTAAAATAGCCGATCACTTCTTAAGCATAATACACTGCATCCTTTTGAAATGCAAAGTTGGAAGTGGGGTCATGATTTGAACCTATACATGCAAAATCCCCTGTAGACTGCTATTCCATTCATGCACTTCTTTTTTTAAATCAAAAGGGCAGCTATACAAGCTAATTCTCTCTCGATGTTTCATGCCCACCTCCGCAGAAACAATAGGTAACCCATTATCCATTCACCAATTTCCTTCTCATCAGCCAGAATTAAAGTGGTCAAATAGGAGGAAATGTTACATTTACATCCTGTATTTAGACAGCAAAGAATTAAAAAAAAAATAAGACTATAGATACACAGTTAGCTAAACAACCCCGAAAGCAGAGTTTAGCACACAAATCTTCGCTGGTTGAAATTAAAGACCATAAGACCATAAGACATAGGAGCGGAAGTAAGGCCATTCGGCCCATTGAGTCCACTCCACCATTCAATCATGGTTGATTTCAACTCCATTTACCCGCTCTCTCCCCATAGCCCTTAATTCCTCGAGAAATCAAGAATTTATCAATTTCTGTCTTGAAGACGCTTAACGTCTCGGCCTCCACAGCCCTCTGTGGCAATGAATTCCACAGACGTACCACTCTCTGGCTGAAGAAATTTCTCCTCATCTCTGTTCTAAAGTGACTCCCTTTTATTCTAAGGCTGTGCCCCCGCGTCCTAGTCTCCCCTGCTAATGGAAACAACTTCCCTACGTCCGTCCTATCTAAGCCGTTCATTATCTTGTAAGTTTCTATTAGATCTCCCCTCAACCTCCTAAACTCCAATGAATGCAATCCCACGATCCTTAGACGTTCATCGTATGTCAGGCCTACCATTCCCGGGATCATCCGTGTGAATCTCTGCTGGACCCGCTCCAGTGCCAGTATGTCCTTCCTGAGGTGTGGGGCCCAAAATTGCTCACAGTACTCCAAATGGGGCCTAACCAGTGCTTTATAAAGCCTCAGAAGTACATCCCTGCTTTTGTATTCCAAGCCTCTTGAGATAAATGACAACATTACATTTGCTTTCTTAATTACGGACTCAACCTGCAAGTTTACCTTTAGAGAATCCTGGACTAGGACTCCCAAGTCCCTTTGCACTTTAGCATTATGAATTTTGTCACCGTTTAGAAAATAGTCCATGCCTCTATTCTTTTTTCCAAAGTGCAAGACCTCGCACTTGCCCACGTTGAATTTCATCAGCCACTTCTTGGACCACTCTCCTAAACTGTCTAAATCTTTCTGCAGCCTCCCCACCTCCTCAATACTACCTGCCCCTCCACCTATCTTTGTATCATCGGCAAACTTGGCCAGAATGCCCCCAGTCCCGTCATCTAGATCGTTAATATATAAAGAGAACAGCTGTGGCCCCAACACTGAACCCTGCGGGACACCACTTGTCACCGGTTGCCATTCTGAGAAAGAACCTTTTATCCCAACTCTCTGCCTTCTGTCTGACAGCCAATCGTCAATCCATGTTAGTACCTTACCTCGAATACCATGGGCCCTTATTTTACTCAGCAGTCTCCCGTGAGGCACCTTGTCAAAGGCCTTTTGGAAGTCAAGATAGATAACATCCATTGGCTCTCCTTGGTCTAACCTATTTGTTATCTCTTCAAAGAACTCTAACAGGTTTGTCAGGCACGACCTCCCCTTACTAAATCCATGCTGACTTGTCCTAATCCGACCCTGCACTTCCAAGAGTTTAGAAATCTCATCCTTAACGATGGATTCTAGAATTTTGCCAACAACTGAGGTTAGGCTAATTGGCCTATAATTTTCCATCTTTTTTCTTGTTCCCTTCTTGAACAGTGGGGTTACAACAGCGATTTTCCAATCCTCTGGGACTTTCCCTGACTCCAGTGACTTTTGAAAGATCATAACTAACGCCTCCACTATTTCTTCAGCTATCTCCTTTAGAACTCTCGGATGTAGCCCATCTGGGCCCGGAGATTTATCAATTTTAGTTTCTCTAGCACTTTCTCCTTTGTGATGGCAACCATATTCAACTCTGCCCCCTGACTTTCCTGAATTGTTGGGATATTACTTGTGTCTTCTACTGTGAAGACTGACGCAAAGATTAAAGATGGAAAAAAGTCCAGAAAATAAAATGTGTACTATTCTGTACTCTGTACTAGTCCAAAGGTGTGCGGGTTAGGTGCATTGGCCATGCTAAATTGCCCCTTAGTGTTCCAGGATGTGTAGGTTAGAGGGATTAGCGGGGTAAATATTTGGAGTTATGGGGATAGGGCCTGGGTGAGGTTGTGGTCGGTGTAGACTCGATGGGTTGAATGGCCTCCTTCTGCACTGTTGGGATTCTAGGATTTTATGAACATGGGCTGATTTTGTTCAAACATTACGGGAATATATTTTATTGAGCTGCTGTTTAGAAAAGCATTCTTCAACAGACGAGAGTTTGCAATCTAAAATAAAAACAGCAAGTTATGCTTTGTAACCTTCCATGGGACTGCAGATTGCTTTGTGTTATATACCTGGATATGCTGGCCTTCCCCATATCTTTCTCCAGGTTTCCTTACACAATGTTCACTTATGTTCACTTACAGTCCTAAATTTTGCAAATATTTTAAAATAATCTAGATCTGCATATTTTAAATCAGTAAGTTTTAGTTTATATGTTATACCTGAATTTGAGATAATAAAGGCAATGAAAAGGTCAACTGGCGTTTACATTTGTGTATTCTCTTACATTAGTGGACAAGAATGCCAAATAAAGATCTCAAATGAGGCAAATGGAATACTGACGTTAGAACAAAGAACAACACAGCACAGGAACAGGCCCTTCGGCCCTCCAAGCCCGCGCCGCTCCCTGGTCCAAACTAGACCATTCTTTTGTATCCCTCCATTCCCACTCCGTTCATGTGGCTATCAAGATAAGTCTTAAACGTTCCCAGTGTGTCCGCCTCCACCACCTTGCCCGGCAGCGCATTCCAGGCCCCCACCACCCTCTGTGTAAAATACGTCCTTCTGATATCCGTGTTAAACCTCCCCCACCTCACCTTGAACCTATTGACCCCTCGTGAACATCACCACCGACCTGGGAAAAAGCTTCCCACCGTACACCCTGTCTATGCCTTTCATAATTTTATACACCTCTATTAGGTCACCCCTCATCTCCCCCGTCTTTCCAGTGAGAACAACCCCAGTTTACCCAATCTCTCCTCATAACTAAGCCCTTCCATACCAGGCAACATCCTAGTAAACCTCCTCTGTACTCTCTCTAAAGCCTCCACGTCCTTCTGGTAGTGTGGCAACCAGAACTGGACGCAGTATTCCAAATGCAGCCGAACCAACGTTCTATACAACTGCAACATCAGACCCCAACTTTTATACTCTATGCCCCATCCTATAAAGGCAAGCATGCCATATGCCTTCTTCACCACCTTCTCCACCTGTGACGTCACCTTCAAGGATCTGTGGACTTGCACACCCAGGTCCCTCTGCGTATCTACACCCTTTATGGTTCTGCCATTTATCGTATAGCTCCTCCCTATATTATTTCTACCAAAATGCATCACATCGCATTCATCAGGATTGAACTCCATCTGCCATTTCTTTGCCCAAATTTCCAGCCTATCTATATCCTTCTGTAGCCTCTGACAATGTTCCTCACTGTCTGCAAGTCCAGCCATTTTCGTGTCATCCACAAACTTACTGATCACCCCAGTTACACCTTCTTCCAGATCGTTTATATAAATCACAAACAGCAGAGGTCCCAATACGGAGCCCTGCGGAACACCACTAGTCACAGACATCCAGCCGGAAAAAGACCCTTCCACTACCACCCTCTGTCTTCTGTGGCCAAGCCAGTTCTCCACCCATCTAGCCACCTCCCCCTTTATCCCATGAGATCCAACCTTTTGCACCAACCTACCATGAGGGACTTTGTCAAACGCTTTACTAAAGTCCATATAGACGACATCCACGGCCGTTCCCTCGGCAACCATTCTAGTCACCTCTTCAAAAAACTCCACCAGGTTAGTGAGGCATGACCTCCCTCTCACAAAACGATGCTGACTATCGTTAATGAGTTTATTCCTTTCTAAATGCGCATACATCCTATCTCTAAGAATCCTCTCCAACAACTTCCCCACCACGGACGTCAAGCTCACCGGCCTATAATTTCCCAGGTTATCCTTCCTACCCTTCTTAAATAATGGGACCACATTAGCTATCCTCCAATCCTCTGGGACCTCACCTGTGTCCAGTGACGAGACAAAGATTTGCGTCAGAGGCCCAGCGATTTAATCTCTCGTCTCCCTGAGCAGCCTTGGATAGATTCCATCAGGCCCTGGGGATTTGTCAGTCTTTATATTCCCTAAAAAACCTAACACTTCCTCCCTTGTAATGGAGATTTTCTCTAACGGGTCAACACTCCCCTCCGAGACACTCCCAGTCAACACATCCCTCTCCTTTGTGAATACCGATGCAAAGTATTCATTTAGGATCTCCCCTACTTCTTTGGGCTCTAAGCATAATTCCCCACTTTTGTCCGAGAGGTCCGATTTTTTCCCTGACAACCCTTTTGTTCCTAACGTATGAATAAAATGCCTTGGGATTCTCCTTAATCCTGTCTGCCAAGGACATTTCGTGACCCCTTTTTGCCCTTCTAATTCCTCGTTTGAGTTCTTTTCTACTTTCTTTGTATTCCTCCAGAGCTCCCTCCGTTTTTCGCTGCCTGGACCTAACGTACGCCTCTCTTTTCTTTTTGACCAATCCCTCAATTTCCCTGGTTATCCACGGTTCTCGAATCCTACCCTTCCTATCCTTTTTTACAGGCACATGCCTATCCTGCAGCCCTAACAACTGTTCCTTAAAAGACTCCCACATGCCAGATGTGGATTTACCCTCAAACAGCCTCTCCCAATCAACAGCTGCCAATTTCTGCCTAATCCCACTGAAGTTAGCCTTCCCCCAATCCAACACTTTACCCTTGGGACACCACTCATCCTTTTCCATCACTATCCTAAAGCTAACAGAATTGTGGTCACTATTTGCCACATGTTCCCCTACCGAAACTTTAAAGACCTGACCGGGCTCATTCCCCAGTACTAGGTCCAGTATAGCCCCCTCTCTAGTCGGGCTATCTACATATTGTTCCAAAGAACCCTCCTGTACGCATTTTACAAATTCCTCCCCATTCAGACTCCCAGCCCTATGCGATTTCCAGTCTATACCAGGGAAATTGAAGTCTCCCACTACAACAACCCTATTTTTCCTGCACCTATCCATTATCTCCTGACATATCCGTTCTTCCACTTCCCTTGGGCTGTTGGGGGGCCTGTAGTATACCCCCAACATATTGACTGCGCCCTTCCTGTTTCTGAGCTCCACCCACAGTGACTCGTTACACAACCTCCACACTATCCAAAACAATATACTTGTTTTGGAGGGGGACAACCACAGGTGACCCCTCCACGAATTGCTCACTCCCCTCCCCTCTCACACCTGTTGCCGAGCCCTTCCTATTACGAGAGACAGCCACTGGAATACTCTCTGGTACGTTACCCTTATGACCTTTACTCCTCCTAACTGTGACCCACGTGTCTTCCCCGAGGCCCCGGTGTAACTACTTGCCTATAACTCATGTCTATTTGTCTCTCATATTTGTTATCATATTTATTAGTTACAAGGAAGGCTTACATTAACACTGCGATGATGTTCCCCTTGTGAAATTCCCCTAGTCGCCACACTCCGGCGCCAGTTTGGGTCAATGCACCCTAACCAGCACGTCTTTCAGACTGTGGGAGGAAACCGGAGCACTGGGAGGAAACCCACGCAGACACGGGGAGAATGTGCAGACTCCACACAGACAGTGACCCAAGCCGGGAACTGAACCCAGGTTCCTGGCACTGAGGGGCAGCAGTGCTGACCACTGTGCCACCATGCCGCCCCTAGATCTGTAGAATGTATGAATTTTGACAATTACAACTTCTGTGACCACCTTCGGAAATAGAGTAAAGCAGTAAAAAAGAGAGAGGGCTGTTGCAAAAGAGGACATTTTAAAAATAGAATCAGATTGACTGTTCAATATCTCTGCCAACTTAACGCAGCTAAATGCGAAACAAAAAACGTGAAGAAACTAAATGGGCCAGTGTACGCATATGGAATTAATTAATTGGAGGTTCGCAGTGGGGTTGGGAAGTCTTTATTGTCATCTTCATTGCATTGTCCAGACAGTGCAGCGAGGCAATTAAAAAAATTAATGGAATGGTCGGATACAAGTGTTTCAGAACGAATTCAGAGAAAGGAGACAAGACTGATTCCAAAAATAGAGATGAGGTGTGCCATGAGGAAACATCTGAAAAATCTGAACTTTTCAACTTAAAGTGGTTAAGAGGAGATTGCAAATGATACAGGTAACTGGTTAAAGAGAGACAGCTGCAAAGTCAGAAGACACCCAATGGAAGCTGGTGACATAAAAAGAGGAAGCTCTCCTCTCACAAAAAGTCCAATAAACATTTACATGGCCAGTCAGGTGAATACAGGAAAAAAAGCATTGGTGTTTCCCCAACATACAACCAGACTGCGTGACAGGAGAGTTTCTGTACTAGGTAGGTATGAGGGGCGGCATGGGTAGCAGAGTGGTTAGCACTGCTGCCTCACAGCGCCAGGGACCCGGGTTCAATTCCGGCCTTGGGTCACTGCCCGAGCGGAATTTGCATGTTCTCCTTGTGTCTACGTGGGTTTCCTCCGGCTGCTCCGGTTTCCTCCCACTGTCCAAAGATGTGCAGATTAGGTGGATTGGCCATACTAAATTGCCCCAAGATGTGTAGGTTAAATGGGTTTGCCACGGTAAATGTGTGGGGTTATGGGGAATAGGGTCAGTGAGAGGGCCTGGGTGACATGCTCTATCAGAGAGTCGGTGCAGACTCAATGGGCTGAAGCTGCGCTGTAGGGATTCTATGATCCTGGATGGTCCAGATGACAATCTCAACTCTGGCTTTTCTTCCATGTCAGTCCAACGACCAACAGTAAATATTTGGACAACGCTTTGATATACATGATCAGCTGGTCAGGGGGAAACCAGTCAATTATTATTTGAATATTTTATCCATGATCCAGTTAACGGCAAGAGCTCTGACACTGACACTCTTATTTATTTGGCAAAAATAAGCATAACCGGAGACACCCCAAAGCACTTCAGTCAATCGCGGGTGGGATTCTCCAGGCTCACTTGCCCTGCCTCAGCTGCCAGCCAGAACAGAGAATTTGACCCTCAACCAAAATTCCATTCACCGCAGCAGCACCAGAGAATCCCGGACGTGGTTGGGAGTTTTCCAGCGTAAATATTTTTCCTTTCAAAATAAAAATGTAGTTGATGTTGTAGTAAACATAGTTTCTTCTGAGCTTTGCGAAATGAAAGTTTAAGATTGGGGAAAGAAGCCAAGAAAGACAAAAACAAAAGCAGCCAGAGAAAGCAAAGAAGAATTGGTTCAATTTGAGCAGTTTAGTGGTTTGGAGCAAATTGGCAAAGTAACTCAAGTCCAATATCAGCTACAGGAGAAGACAAAGCCAAGCGTTGAATGGAGCATTTTGCTTGAGGGAGGTGGAAGCAGTTCACTGCAGAGGATGATTTAACACTGACAAGGTAGTGTGAATAATCCTGGAGTCATGAGGTTGTAAGTCTTAATATTAATACCAAAATGTTAAGGATGGCATTTGACTACCAGTGATTCTGTTGCCACAAAGCTGAATGGTTAAAAAGAAAATAGAAAGACCTGTATTCACCACCACAGGATGTCTCAAAGCACTGGGGCTTTGATTCGTATGCTTAAGGCCTGGAATGGATTTTGAACCCACAACCTTTAGAACCAGAGGTGAGAATGCAACCAAGTGAGTCAGACCCGACTCAAATATTGGGCATTCCTCAGAGATATAAGTGCTGAATGAACCCATGATATATAAGCTGGACTCTGCTTGCTGAGTCTGTAATTTGAATTAGATCACGTAAGATCAACCTAGTTGCTGTTATGCTGTTGAAACGGCAAAACAAATGTTCTTTACTACGTAACTATTCGAAAAGGCTCTCATGTATACAAGAAAAAGGAAATTATCACAGGGTTTACGAGTACCAATATAAAAATTTAACCAGTATGGTGGCACAGTGTTTAGCACTGCTGCCTCACAGCGTCAGGGACCCGGATTCAATTCTGACCTTAGCTGACTGTGTGGAGTTTCCCCGTGTCTGCGTAGATTTTGTCAGGGTGCTCTGGTTTCCTCCCACAGTCCAAAGATGTGTGGGTTAGGTTGATTGGACGTGCTAGGGGAACTATGTGGGGTTATGGGGATAGGGCCTGGGTGGGATTATTGTCAAATGTAGGCTAGATGAACCAAATGGTCTCCTTTTGCACTGTACGGATTCTATGATCTGTGCCCACTCTCGGCTCCATTTTAAATTGCCGCAGTCTATTGCTTTACATCATTTTGTTAAAACTACATTAGATATGATTATGAAATGTCATTCATTCTCCCAGAGTCTCAGAATATTACATTATTAATGCATAAGTGAGGCAAACATTATTTATTTGTTTCTCGAAATATCACCTAACTTGCATAGTGTGTGATAGGATTGATGTTCAACTTGCATAGAAACTTATTCCACCAATTCTGCAACTTATATACAGTACACACTGATGCCAGAATGCATCAGTGGTGGAAGGAGTGAATGTTTCAGTTGGTGGCTTGGGTGGAAATCAAGCAGGTTGCTTTGCCTCGGATGGTGCCAAGATTCAAGTGTTGTTGGAGTTGCACAAGTGGACAGTTTTCATCACACTCCCGACTTGTGCCTTGTAGATGATGGACAGGCTTTGGAGAGTCAGGTGGCAACATATTGTCTGCATAATTCGCAGCCTCTGACCTGCTCTTGTAGCCACACAGCTGGTCCAGTTCAGTTTCTGGTCAATGATAACCATCAAGTTGTTGAGTGAGAGATTCAGTGATGGTACTGCCATTAAATGTCAAGGGATGATGGTCACCGCCTGGCACTTGTGTGTGGTGCAAACGTTACTTGCTATTTATCAGCCCAGGTCATGTTGTCCAGATATTGCTGCATAATGGCACCAAAAACTTCGGTATCTAAGGAGTTATGAATGGCGTTGAAGATTTCTGAGCAGTGAACATCCCCACTTGCAACCTTGTGATGCAGAGGTCATTGATAAAGTTGTTGAAAGCGGCTGGGGCGACGCTGCAGCAATGTCCTGGGACTGAGATGATTGGAGTTCAACAACCATAGCCAATTTCTTTCTGCCACTGACTTTTACCCACTGACTTCAATTTTCTTAGATTGTGGTTGAATATAATTCTGCTGCTTCTGAAGGCTCACAGCATCTCACGGATGCCCAGTTTTGAGTGCCTAGTCTGTTATTCTATCCCATTTATCATAGAATCCCTACAGTGCAGAAGGAGGCCATTCAACCCATCGAGTCTGCACCGACAACAATCCCACCCAGGCCCTACCCCCATCACCCCACATATTTGCCCTACGCATCCCAGGACACTAAGGGGCAATTTAGCATGGCCAATCAACCTACAGAATCATACCATACAAGCAATGTCCCAGACACCACCATCCCAGGCTATTAAGCAGTGGTAGTGCTTATGCTCAGTGTGAAGAGAGGGCTTTGCGGTGATCATTTCTACTTATTCCTTCAGGGAAAGATGTTTTGTGACAGGTAGATTGGTGAGGGGAAGCTCTGGAAGATTTCTCCCTCTTGCTGCTTCCTTCACCACCTGCTGGCAGATGTTCAGGACTCAGTCAGCTCGGTCAGTAATGGTGCTGCCATGTCACACTTGATGATAGATATTGAAGTCCCCTAACCACGTTCAGTGCTTTCTCCAAGTGGTGTTCAACATGGAAGAATACCAGTAGGTAGAAATCAGCAGGAGGCTTTCTTGCCTACGTGTGACCTAATGCTGTAAGACTTCATGGGGTCTGGAAACAATGGTAAAGACTCCTAGGGTAACTCCCTCCTGACTAAAAACCACTGCGCCGCAGCCTCTGCTGTGCCTGTGCTACCGGTGGCACAGGTCATAGCCTGGGATGGTGATGTCTGGGACATTGCTTGTATGGTATGATTCCGTAGGTATGACTATTTCAGGCTGCAGTTTGATTAGTCTGTGGGACAGATCTCCCAATATTGGTAACAAATCCCCAGATGGTCATTAGGCTGGCTTTGCTGGGTTGTCAGGACTATGCGCGCCATTGTTATCTATAGTACCAAAATCAATGCCAGGTCATCCATCTGGTTTTGTTCCTTTTGACTTCTTTTTAACAGTTTTGTACAACTGGGTTAACACATAAGAATCAACCACATTGCCGTGGATCTAGAATCACATGCAAGCCAGTTCCGGAAAGAAGAACAGATTTCTTTCTCGAAAGGAAATTAGTGAACCAGATGGGATTTTACAACAATCAATGATAGCTCCATGGCACCATTTTAGCATAAGTCTCACAACACCAGGTTAAAGTCCAACAGGTTTATTTGGTAGCAAAAGCCACTAGCTTTCGGAACGCTGCTCCTTCGTCAGGTAAGTGGGAGTTCTGTTCACAAACAAGGCATATAAAGACACAAACTCAATTTACAAAATAATGTAATTTACAAAATGTAACCCTGTGGGTTTCCTCCAGTTGCTCCGGTTTCCTCCCACAGTCTGAAAGACGTGGATTGAGCATGGTAAATTCTCCCTCAGTGTACCTGAACAGGCACCGGAATAGAACATAGAACAGTACAGTACAGGCCCTTCGGCCCACAATGTTGTGCCGAACGTTTTCCGAAACCAAGATCAAGCTATCCCACTCCCTATCATTCTAGTGTGCTCCATGTGCCTATCCAATAACCGCTTGAAAGTTCCTAAAGTGTCTGACTCCACTATCACAGCAGGCAGTCCATTCAACACCCCAACCACTCTCTGAGTAAAGAACTTACCTCGTACATCCCTCCTATATCTTCCACCACAAACCTTATAGTTATGCCCCCTAGTGACAGCTACATCTACCCGAGGAAATAGTCTCTGAACGTCCACTCTATCTATCCCCCTCATCATCTTATAAACCTCTATTAAGTCGCCTCTCAACCTCCTCCGCTCTAAAGAGAAAAGCCCTAACTCCCTCAACCTTTCCTCATAAGACCTACCCTCCAAACCAGGCAGAATCCTGGTAAATCTCCTTTGCACTCTTTCCAGAGCTTCCACATCCTTCTTATAGTGAGGTGACCAGAACTGCACACAATATTCCAAATGTGGTCTCACCAAGGTCCTGTACAGTTGCAGCATAACCCCACGGCTCTTAAACTCCAACCCCCTGTTAATAAAAGCTAACACACTATAGGCCTTCTTCACAGCTCTATCCACTTGAGCCTGTTAATAAAAGCTAACACACTATAGGCCTTCTTCACAGCTCTATCCACTTGAGTGGCAACCTTCAGAGATCTGTGGATATGAACCCCAAGATCTCTCTGTTCCTCCACATTCCTCAGAACCCTACCTTTGACCCTGTAATCCGCATTCAAATTTGTCCTACCAAAATGAATCACCTCGCACTTATCAGGGTTAAACTCCATCTGCCATTTTTCGGCCCAGCTCTGCTTCCTATCAATGTCTCTTTGCAGCCTACAACAGCCCTCCACCTCATCTACTACTCCACCAATCTTGGTGTCATCAGCAAATTTACTGATCCACCCTTCAGCCCTCTCCTCCAAGTCATTAATAAAAATCACAAATAGCAGAGGACCCAGCACTGATCCTTGTGGTACACCACTGGTAACTGGTCTCCAGTCTGAAAATTTTCCATCCACCACCACCCTCTGTCTTCTATGAGATATGATGTGGAGATGCCGGCGTTGGACTGGGGTAAACACAGTAAGAAGTTTAACAACACCAGGTTAAAGTCCAACAGGTTTATTTGGTAGCAAAAGCCACACAAGCTTTCGGAGCTCTAAGCCCCTTCTTCAGGTGAGTGGGAATTCTGTTCACAAACAGAGCATATAAAGACACAGACTCAATTTACATGAATAATGGTTGGAATGCGAATACTTACAACTAATCAAGTCTTTAAGAAACAAAACAATGTGAGTGGAGAGAGCATCAAGACAGGCTAAAAAGATGTGTATTGTCTCCAGACAAGACAGCCAGTGAAACTCTGCAGGTCTAGGCAACTGTGGGGGTTACAAATAGTGTGACATGAACCCAATATCCCAGTTGAGGCCGTCCTCGTGTGTGCGGAACTTGGCTATCAGTTTCTGCTCAGCGACTCTGCGCTGTCGCGAAGGCCGTCTTGGAGAACGCTTACCCGAATATCAGAGGCCGAATGCCCGTGACCGCTGAAGTGCTCCCCAACAGGAAGAGAACAGTCTTGCCTGGTGATTGTCGAGCGGTGTTCATTCATCCGTTGTCGCAGCGTCTGCATAGTTTCCCCAATGTACCATGCCTCGGGACATCCTTTTTTGCAGCGTATCAGGTAGACAACGTTGGCCGAATTGCAAGAGTATGTACCGTGTACCTGGTGGATGGTGTTCTCACGTGAGATTATGGCATCTGTGTCGATGATCCGGCACGTCTTGCAGAGGTTGCTGTGGCAGGGTTGTGTGGTGTCATGGTCACTGTTCTCCTGAAGGCTGGGTAGTTTGCTGCGGACAATGGTCTGTTTGAGGTTGTGCGGTTGTTTGAAGGCAAGAAGTGGGGGTGTGGTTATTCTATGAGATAGCCAGTTACTTATCCAATCGGCCAAATTTCCCTCTATCCCACACCTCCTTACTTTCTTCATGAGCCGACCATGGGGGACCTTATCAAACGCCTTACTAAAATCCATGTATATGACATCAACTGCTCTACCTTCATCGACACACTTAGTTACCTCCTCAAAAAATTCAATCAAATTCAATTCAATCAAAAAATTCAATCAAAAAGACTTACCCTTCACGAATCCGTGTTGACTATCCCGGATTAGGCTGCACCTTTCTAAATGGTCGTAAATCCCATCCCTCAGGTCCTTTTCCATTAACTTACCGACCACCCAAGAAAGACTAACCGGCCTATAATTACCAGGGTCATTCCTATTTCCTTTCTTGAACAAGGGATGTGGTGACTAGGTGAATTTCACAGTAATTTCATTGCAGTGTTAATGTAAGCCTACCTGTGACACTAATAAATGAACTTAAACCTTCCATGACAATATTAGGTGGACAGAATCACCGTAACCCTCTCTGCACTCACATTGTCTGTACCTTTAGGACTTGATTACCTGTAAAGACTCGCATTCCAATTATTATTTTGTAAGTTGAGTCTGTGTCTTTATATGCCCTGTTTGTGAACAGAACTCCCACTTATCTGACGAAAGAGCAGCGCTCCAAAAGCTAGTGGCTTTTGCTACCAAATAAATCTGTTGGACTTTAACCTGGTGTTGTGAGACTTCTTACTGTGTTCACCCCAGTCCAACGCCGGCATCTCCACATCATGACTACCATTTTAGAGTAAGAAGTTTAACAACACCAGGTTAAAGTCCAACAGGTTTATTTGGTAGCAAAAGCCACACAAGCTTTCGAGGCTCTGAGCCCCTTCTTCAGGTGAGTGGGAATTCTGTTCACAAACAGAACTTATAAGACACAGACTCAATTTACATGAATAATGGTTGGAATGCGAATACTTACAACTAATCCAGTCTTTAAGAAACAAAACAATGGGAGTGGAGAGAGCATCAAGACAGGCTAAAAAGATGTGTATTGTCTCCAGACAAGACAGCCAGTGAAACTCTGCAGGTCCACGCAACTGTGGGAGTTACAAATAGTGTGACATAAATTCTGATTCTAGGATCGCATGATAAAGACTCAGGAGGAAAAAAGCAGAAATATTTATGTGAAATAGTGTGACATAAACCCAATATCCCGGTTGAGGCCGTCCTTGTCCTCAACCGGGATATTGGGTTTATGTCACACTATTTCACATAAATATTTCTGCTTTTTTCCTCCTGAGTCTTTATCATGCGATCCTAGAATCAGAATTTATGTCACACTATTTGTAACTCCCACAGTTGCGTGGACCTGCAGAGTTTCACTGGCTGTCTTGTCTGGAGACAATACACATCTTTTTAGCCTGTCTTGATGCTCTCTCCACTCCCATTGTTTTGTTTCTTAAAGACTGGATTAGTTGTAAGTATTCGCATTCCAACCATTATTCATGTAAATTGAGTCTGTGTCTTATAAGTTCTGTTTGTGAACAGAATTCCCACTCACCTGAAGAAGGGGCTCAGAGCCTCGAAAGCTTGTGTGGCTTTTGCTACCAAATAAACCTGTTGGACTTTAACCTGGTGTTGTTAAACTTCTTACTGTGTTTACCCCAGTCCAACGCCGGCATCTCCACATCATGACTACCATTTTAGAGACCAGCTTCCAATTCAATTTTTAAAATCAATTAATGGAATTTAAATTCCACCAGTGGCTGCATTCCCAGATTATTAGTCTGGGCCTCTGGAATACCAGTCCAGTGACATTGCCGTTACGCCACCCACTGGTGCACGCTGGCACAGTGGTTAGCACTGCTGCCTCACAGCGCCCAGGACCCAGGTTCGATTCCCTGCTTGGGTCATCGTCTATGTGGAGTCAGCACCTTCTCCCAGTGTCTACGTGGGTTTCCTCCGGTTGCTCCGGTTTCCTCCCACAGTCTGAAAGACGTGCTGGTTAGGTGGATTGAGCATGGTAAATTCTCCCTCAGTGTACCTGAACAGGCGCCGGAGTGTGGCGACTAGGGGATTTTCACAGTAACTTCATTGCAGTGTTAATGTAAGCCTACCTGTGACACTAATAAATAAACTTAAACCTTCCATGACAATATTAGGCGGACAGACTCACTGCAGTCAACTCCCTCTGAGGATGAATACCATCATTCCATTACATACTTCAACTAAAAGAAGAAAATATTATTCACAGGAGTTCCTGTGTCCAAAATAGATCTCTGTGCCTTCAGTCATTGGGTTTTGATGAAGTTACAGCCAGAAACTGAAGTGAACAGGACACTGACTGTCACGTGTCGCACCACTTTTTGAACTTCCTCAAGAGATTTCCAAAGTTGGCCGTGTTTAATTAGCTGAACATTCAAAAGAATCAGAAGTAATTTCTGCACATCTGCATACCTGGTTCTTCTCACATACTGTCATGTGTTGTCAGACCCATTACCAATGCAGCCAAGCTTACCTTCTTAACATTTTAAGAGCTTTTATTCTGTCACATTAATCCTTGAGCCATTATTCAATTAAAATGCTGTTGTTCATGTGGAAATTCCTTGCCAATATATTAGTTGTTCATCAAAAAAAAAAAAATCACACAAATGAAGAATTCACAAGGAAAAAGAAAATTTACATCCTAATGAGGACGACTTGGGAGTTCCTGATGTCCGCACTCAAGATGAAGGTAGGTTGGGTTTCATAACAATGTCAATTTGCTGAATTCCTGCAAGCAAGTGTTGGACCTGTTTTTGGCTGGAACAGAAGTCACCTCTTACAAAAGCTTTGTACTGGATTGGACTATTAGGGCCAGAATGATCTGCTGCACGAGGCTCAATTGCCGACAGTGGAGTAGGAGAAGATTTCTCAGATATTTTCCCATTAAATCTTTTAATTTGATTTTCTGCCCCAACCAAAAGAGCACATGGGTTTTGGATGGAGTGGACAGTGTACATAGTGTGAAAAATAGTATGATACACAAAGCCAAGTTTGTTATGGATGGAGAGAGATGTTGGGATAACATTTCCCCTTATCCCTCATGTCTCTGCTCAGAACAAGATGTACATTTTAGGAGTGTTTTAAACCCTTTTGAGTGCTGTGACTTGAAAGAACAGACACAAAGCCTTCTCCCCATACCCCTGCGCATTGTTTCTATTCAAGCAATCATCCAATTGCTTCTTGAATGCCTCGATTGAACCTGCCTCCACCACACTTCCAGGCAGTGCATTTCAGACCTGAACCGCTGGCTGTGTGAAAACGTTTTTTCTCACATCACATTTGCTTCTTTGCAAATCAATTTAAATATGTGCCCTCTCGTTCTACATCCTTTTACGAGCAGGAACAGTTTCTCCCTCTGATCTCCGTCCAGCCCCCTCACGATTTTGAATATCTCCTCTTAGCCTTCTCCTCTCCAAGGAGAACATTCCCAACCTCTCCAATCTACTCTAATAACTGAAGCTTCTCATCCCTGGAACCGTTCTTGTAAACCTCTTCTAGACTTTCTCCAATGCATTCACATCCTTCCAATAATATGGCACCCAGATTTGTACACGATATTCCAGCTGAGGTCTAGCTCGTGTCTTGTATAAGTTCAGCATAGCCTCCTTGCCCTTGTAATCCAAGCCCCTATTAATAAAGCCCAGAATGCTATATGCTTTATTAACTGCTCTCTCCATCTTTCCTGCCACCTTCAATGATCTATGCACATATACACCCATGTCCCTCGGCATCTGCACCCTCTTTAAAAACTTGACCTCTTATTTAACGTTCTCTCCATGTTCTGCCGACCAAAATGCACCACCTCACGCTTCTCATTGACCTTCATCTGCCACCTGTGTGCCCACTCCATTAAACTATGAACTTTTGAAGTTCCACACTGTCTCTTCAGTTTACAATAATTCCAAGTTATTGCGTCATCCACAAACTTTGAAATTGTCCCTTGCCCACCAAGATCTAGATCGGTAATATACATCAGTAAAAGCAAGGGTCCCATTACCAATCCCTGGAGACCACTACTACAAATCTTCCGCCAGCCCAAAAAAAATTGATCTTTATTCACTGCTTCCTATTATTCAGCCAATTTAGTATCCACATTGCTACTGTCGCTTTTATTCCATGAGCTATTTTCTTAAGTCTGTGTGGCATTGTATACAATGCCTCTGAAAGTCAATATTAACCACAAGTCAGTTTTGTCCATGTGACCACATGAACACAGTGGTTAGCGCTGCTGCCTCGCAGCTCCAGGTTCAACTCTGGCCTTGGGTGACTGTGTGGAGTTTGCACATTCTCCGTGTCTGTGTGGGTTTTCTCCGGGTGCTCAGGTTTCCTCCCACAGTCCAAAGATGTGCAGATTAAGTGGATTGGCCATGCTAAATTGTTACTTAGTGTGTCTCAAGATGTGAGAACTAGATGGATTAGCCATGTTAAATGTGTGGGGTTACAGGGATAGGGCAGGGAAGAGGGCCTGAGTAAGATACTCGGTCAGAGAATCAGTGCAGACTCAATGGGCTGAAAGGCCTCTTCTGCACTGTCGGGATTATATGATCAATACTTTTATTATCCAGACAGAAGATGCTATGTTGGAAGTTATTGCCTACCTGATTGGCACCTGAACCACAAACAATCACCCCCTCCATCACTTACCCACAACGGTAGCAGGATGTACCACCTACAAGATGCACTGCAGGAACTTACCAAGGTTCCTTAGACAGCACCTTCCAAACCTATGACTGCTACAGGTTAGATGGACATGGGACGTAGACACATGGGCACACCACCATTTGCAAGTCCTGACTTAAAAATATATCGCCATCCCTTCACTTCACTGGGTCAAAATCCTGGAACTTCCTCCTTAACAGTACTGTGGGTGTACCTACACCACTTGGACCGCAGTGGTTCAAGAAGACAACTCACCACCACTTTCCCTAGGACAATTAGGGATGGGCAATAAATGCTGGCCTGGCTGGCAATGTACACATCCCATGAATTAATTTTTAAAATGGAGGTTGCATAAATGGTGGCCAGTCACACCTGCTTGTGATAAACTGGTTTTGTCATAGTTCTTTTTGTCAGATCTGAAGTTTGCAGACACTCAAGTCTGGGGATCATCATATTTGAGTTTGTGTAATTATCCAGTCAACGGGAGCTGTAGGTTGCAGAAGCAATCTCACCGTTTGAATATCTTTTCAAGGCAGGGTACTCCACCCATAGACATTTACAGTTCAATGACTTTCCAGAGATAGGAGTTCATTCTTGCCTGTGCAGAAATTAATTACAAAATTCATCTAACCCCCCCCCCCCCGGATTCCATCTTGGGCCAAGGTAAATTCATGTTGTTCTTTCTATGTTCATATGATGCAAGTGCGACAGGCTGGATGGAACAGAGGGACCTTTTCTGTCCATCATTGTTGATCTGCATGTATTTGCAAACTTGGGGCTATACTTCCCACAACAGATATTTTAACTTCCAGCTTTATCCTCGTCACAAACCTAACAAAATGCTAGACTAAAAACACACTATCCTTTAGGTAATGAAGCAGGAAAATACTCTTTGGATAAAATTCTGGATTTCACCCTCCCTATTCACTTTCCCAATACAATGGATCAAAATGGTCACAAAGAATGTCTTTATAAAGCAACATTCCAAAGCACTTAATAGTCAATGGGTGCAGTCTTGTAAGTTGTCATTGTGATAAACGCAGCAGCCAATTTGCACATAGCACAGTCCCACAAACAGCAGCAAGATAAAGGAACAGTTTGTCTGTTTCTGTGCTCTTGGTTGTGGGTAAATATTGGTCAGAACACCAAACTCTCCAGCTCTTCCAGTGATGAGGATTTTTTTACATTAAAATGGCACGTCAGCTGATAATGAGGGGCATGGACAGAGTGGATAGTCAGAAGCTCTTTCCCAGGGTGGAAGATTCAATTACTAGGAGACATAGTTTTTAAGATGCGAGGGGCAAGGTTTAGAGGAGATGGACGGGGCAAGTTTTTTTTTTCCACACAGAGGGTGGTGGGTGCCTGGAACTCGCTGCTGGGGAAGGTAGTGGAAGCAGATATGAGAGTGGCTTTTAAGGGGCACCTGGACAAATACATGAATAGGTTGGAGAGAGGGATATGGTTCCTGAGGGGTAGGGGGTTTTGGTTCAGACAGGCAGCATGGTCGGTGCAAGCTTGGAGGGCTGAAGGGCCTGTTCCTGTGCTGTAATTTTCTTTGCTCTTTGAAACCGTGACCTCAGCTCAGTCTTAGGTGGGGCTCGAACCCACAGTCTTCTAGTGGAAGGACCAACTTGCACGAGAAGTTGATACAGATGGTCAACTGCACCACTCCTTGCACAAACAGCGAGAAAAATACGTAATGTGAAGGCATTTAGACTTGAAAGTGCGATTTCCCAAAGCATTTTCTGAATTGGGAAACACATATTTCCTTTAATTGAACAGAACGAAGGTGCAGTAAATTTACGCAGAACAGAGGACATGCCAAACAGGTTCACTGAAGGGTAGCCTTAACACATTAAACCATGAAGCATGTTACAAGCAACTCAACAATCCAACAACAGGGATCAATTGGAACAGAATAGAAGTCAATGAATAATTTTGTTGCACATTTAGGGTAGTAAAACCTCTCTAAATGCTGTTAAACAACATTTGACACCAAGCTAAAATAAAAACAGAAAATGCCAGCAAAGGTCAGCAGGTCTGGCAGGATGAGTTAACATTTTGAGTCCGTATAATGAGAAATAGAGTGTTAATGCTTTGAGTCAGACGGACTTGAAGCGTTGCTTTTCTCTCCACAGATGCTGCCAGACCTGAGTTTTGCAGCATTTTCTGTTTTTATTTCAGGTTTCCAGCATCCGCAGTATTTTATTTTTATTTGACACTAAATTACCTATGGCGAGATTAGGACAGGTGAGTGAAAACTTGGACAAAGAGGTCATTTTTAATGAATGTCTTAAAAGGAGAGTTGGAGAGATGGAAAGGCTTAAGGAACAGATGAATGCCGGAGCCTGCGTCCCAGGCAGCTGAAAGTACAATAGTCGAGTGACGGGAATTGGAGATGTACAAGGAGGTCAGAATTGGAAGAACGCAAAGATCTTAGGAGGGTTTTATGGCTAGGGAGTGAAAAGGCCAGGGAGGCCAAGGAGAAATTTCTTCACCCAGAGGGTGGTGAATGTGTGGAATTCACTACCACCGAATGTAGTTGAGGCCAAAACGTTGTCTGATTTCAAGAAGAAATTAGATATAGCTCTTGGGGCTAAAGGGATCAAGGGATATGGGAGAAGGGCGGGGGGAGATCAGGATATTCAATATCCTGAATCTCCACCCCCCAGTAGGCTCAAAGGGCCGAATGGCCCACTCCTGCTTTTAGTTTCTATATTATCCAGTGATATTCCTTCGGCTTGCGCTAGCGTCTTGCAAGTAGATATTCTAGAATGCCATGGAGAAACTGGCAATGGACAACAGTACAAGAATCGGACTGTCACTTCCGTCGACGTCCTTCTTACTGGCAGGAAAAGCATGGCAAAGGGGGAGGAAACTGGGTGAAATGATAGCAATAGACAAACTAATCTGTTGCATGTAACTTCCAAATTCCTTCAGCAACCTTCACAGGGCAGAAAGTGCCAATGCATTTTCATTAGTGACACAACAGCCGTGGCTAAAGGTGACAAATCAAATTCTATTACCTGGGATTCTAGACTTTTCTTTCCAAACTATTTTTATCATATTTAATGGTCCCATCCAACCTTCCAAGAAAACTGCAAACCAGTGGTCTTAATTATATGGAAGTCTAACAGTCCCCTTCACAAAGCGTTCATGATATAATATATTTTTGAAGTGTTGCACAAACACTAGATGTGCACTACATAGTTGTCTGTCACTCATGTGGTGCTACTGAAGTAATAAATTAAATTTCTGTGCCATACCTACGCTAGGGAGGTGTAGAAATGAGGTCATATTGTCAATAACACGTAATTTAGATTATATTCAGAACAGGGCATGGTGCTTACACTCAAGATCCCTGCGTCGTTTCGGAGTGGGTATAAATAGCTCCTCTGTAAAGCAGCTATCTAGAATTTGAACATCTGCACCAAGAACACTTCAGCAGCAAAGATCCTCTTGTAAAGGGCTGCCTTGGTAAGTACACTGTATTTTCTATTGCATTTTGCTTTTTCTATTATTTGAAATATTTTTCTCAGTTGCACCATTTCCTGGAGACTGCAGAGGGGGGCAAATTTGTCGAGACCAGCTAAATTGGATTTTTATGCCGTGCTTGCGAATATAAAATCCAAGACAGCAGCTGTAATTCTGCAGTTAACGATAAGATAAAACAACATTGTGCAGGATTTTTCTTTTTCCGTAGAACTGAATGTTCACTGCTTTTTTTAGAAAATGGTTTGAAAGGGGAATATTAATCTAAACAGAACTGATGCCGGCACTTTAGTGAAGGGTGAATATTTAATTAAGTAGTCTTTCTCAATCAATGTCATGGCAAAGCTTTTTGATCATATAATTCAATTTTTTTTTTAAATCAGATTTTTTAATGCAACAATAAGTTACAATTAAAACTAACATTATATTTTAAATCAATAATTTATTCATCAGGAATGTCCTATAATGGATGGATTAGGAGTAAAAACATAATCATAACACAACATACCAATTTGGCACAAATCTTTTGCTGCAACACTCTCTGTTGATTTATTCATTCCAGAGCATTGTGCATCTAGTTGTTGTTTCAAGGCAATAATAATGGACCATTCAGACATCTGGGTTCTTAAACAAATCCAGGCAAGAGGCGCTCTCCAACACCAGCGTGGAACGGTGCCACGAGTATTAGAATGCAGGGCATGTGCTTGAGATTCTCTGTGCAATTATCCTCTCAGCCAAGACATTTCATTGAATGGCTGAGATCGGGTACTTCCAGAGAGTATTTTATTTTGTGAAGAAGTAGCGGGGTGAAGTAAACCTGTTGCTTTGGGCAGCTCATTTCCTATTCTGGGTGCTTTGGATTTATCCACCTGCTAATCCCAGGAAAGCTGCATAGTGTAGGGGAAACGGCAGAGGTGATTTTTTGCTGTTTTTGTGGAGGACAAACCAACCAACGTGCAATTATCTTCTTTTATAGGAAAACAATGGACTATTTCACATTATCCAGTTGCTTCTTGGCCCTGTTGTCCATCCTACCTTCAAACACAGCGACCTGTCCTTCAACGTGCTCATGCAAACAAAATGACAGGTATGTAGACTGCTCAGGCAAAGGCTTAACAGAACTCCCGGAGAACATCCAGGACAACATAATATCCCTAAACATTTCCCACAACAGCATTAAAGATCTCGGTGACGTGCTGAAAAATTTCAACAACATGAGGTTCCTCGACATGTCCCACAACCTGCTCACTCACATGCCAACTGAGTTTCCACGGGCACTTTGGGAAATCTACGCTGTCAATAACAGAATCAAAGTACTGAAGAAAGAAGATACTGTCAGTCAGTGGAACCTGAAAAAACTGGATCTGTCTAACAACTTGATTGAGAGGGCTTTTCTAATTAACAACACATTAAGTAGCCTCAAATTCCTCAACTTTAGTGGGAATAGATTCTGGACAGTCCCAACCAACATGCCTTACAACTTGGTGACTTTAGATTTATCTCACAACAATTTGCACAGTATACTCCCCGATACTTTCCATCAAGACAGACTCTCAGAATTGTACCTGAACAACAACCGTTTCACATTTATTCCAAATGGAACTTTTGATCAACTCCATAGCTTGCAGCTGATTACACTGTATGGAAATTTTTGGGAATGCAACTCTCAGGACAGTCTATTTTATCTATTAACATGGATAAAGATGGCGACAGCAAATGTTGTTGAAAAACCATGTACTGAAGAAGCTCAATTCGTTCAGAAAACAGCTTCCATCTCTTACCCAAGCACAATGACGTCACCAAGTCACACTTCAGCTTTTACAGGTCATCAGACTGAAACAAGAATACTAAGTACTAGGCCCAGAGAGAGTGAAGCAAATACTTTCCAATCTTTAGTTGGTCAAGAAACTGGAACGTCATCCTTCTTACAGCTAGTCACCAATGCTAGTTTGAATTCACTCGAACCAAGCTCCGTTCGTGAACCTGACTCACAAATTACAACCCAAAACAGTTCCATTCAAACATTGGGTAGCATTGAAAGTTCAAGCAGTACCCCTAGTGTTACTACTAATACAACTGATGGGCCTTCATTATCTACAATGTCCACGACAACTCCTGAATCCACCTCCAAAAGCACAGTTTTAACCGAATCCACTACAATGACCAACAAATTGAATGGAACAGTGAATAGCCAAACCAGTGGATCAATGTCACGGTCAACATTTGAGTCAATGCCCACTAAAGGTCAGGAGCCAATTGCATCCACTACATTCTCAACAGTCTCTGAGCCTAATATCGTCACTGCAACCACTTCGCATGCTGCAATGAGAAGTATTTCAAATACCATCAAGATTATTCCTACCAGTCTGACTGCTGTGCCAAAGATCAATGGAATCTCTGGAACAACAAGAAGTGTGAAGCAAAATGTGACAACACCACAAAACACAAACTCAAAAGCACATGTGTGCACAGGGATAACTCTCTACATCATGGTTCTCACCATGCTGGTACCACTGGTTGTTTAGCCATCTAAACAAGGTTAACACTTATGGACACTCAGTTAACACCACTTTTGGTCAGTGAATCAGGTAGTTTGTAATTTTTTTAAAAAAAACAAGTCAAGAACAAAGGCCTCCTCTGATGGCTCGGTGAGCCATAAAGGGCAAATCCGATCTCTGTGATGTGTCAGACTAATTTAGTCAGGACTGGTTTGCCCAACTGGAGGGAAAGAAGGGAGAGAAAAGGTACCTTGGGCTTCCCAGTCCCAACAGTGACTCTAACTCCTGCTGGAAGGTGTGCACTTGTGAATGTCCGATCTGGACAGGAATAGGTTCAGATGTGAGCCACCACTGACCACGTTACCCCAACCCCACCAGCATAGCCTTTTAAAGCATTTGGGTCAAAGCTCACACATGAAGAACAACCACATGGACAAGGTGATGGAAAGCAGAATGGGCTACCACTGCACAGTACCCCCAATAGGTCACCACCATCATGAGGAAAGGGGAGAGGAATAAAAAAGTAAACTTCCACTACAAACCAATCCACCAGCAAGTAGCAGAAAGCACCCTTACTAACAAAGGTTATCAAACAAACTACCTACCCATCATGTTTCGAACATTTATTTTTATTTCAACATAAAGCAGTTGTGATACACATTCAGAATTCAAACATTTTCTGTGAAATCAAACTCATATGAATAGTTTAATAATTTTACAACTAAACTAGTTCTGTATTACCTGAAATGTCTAACTGGATTCTCTATCTGTAACATGAAATTCTGAGCATCTTCCTCCTGGTCTATGTGGATGCATGCAACCATTAAATTATTTGTTAAATAACAAGTTAATTGCAATGTAAAATAACTAAACGAAATAAAATGTTGAATCTTGCAAACACATTGAAGGCAGCCATTAAGATATATATTTATTTGAACACTCATTGTGCGCCACCTGTGAAAGATTTCTAGTGGAAGACTGCTGAGGGAAACCCTGCCAAATGCCAAGTTTTAATTCAGAAACTTTTAGCCTGGCAATATTTTGTTTGTTTTGGCAAAGTCTTCATTTAATTTCACAACTTGGAGCAAACCAATGTGCGAGAAAGTTTTCAACGATCCCTTGGTCACCCCTGTCAATCTCTCCACTCTGCATTGGCATCCAGGCCAAATAGTCTCATTCTGAAGCAATTTCAGACTTTATTTTCATATATCTTACAGGCACAAAATAAATGGAGGTTGTCACGATGCCTCGCATTTCTTATAGAATCCTACAGGTGCAGAAGGAGGCCATTCGGCCCATCGCATCTGCATCGACCACAATCCGACCCAGGCCCTATTTCCGTAACCCCATGCATTTACCCCTGACACTAAGGGGCAATTTAGAGTGGCCAATCCACTTAACCCGCACGCACATCTTTCGTACTGTGGGAGGAAACCGGGGCACCCAGAGGAAACCCACGCAGACACAGGGAGAACATGTAAACTCCACACAGACAGTGACCAAAGCCAGGAATCAAACCCAGGTCCCTGGTACTGAGAGGCAGCAGTGCTAACCACAGTGCCACCACGCTGCCCCTTGCGCCAAATATTAAGCATCTGTCTCATTAGTTTATCAATACCCTGGGGGGGTTACCATTGACTGGAAAGTAAACCGGGCCTGCGTATAGTGTGATAACAAGAGCAGATAAGAGGCTAGGAATTCTGCGGCAAGTAACACACCTCCCGACTCCCCCAAAGCTTGTCCATCATCTATAAGGCACGTGAGGAGTGCGCTGGAATAATCTCCATTTGTTCTGAAGAGTGCAACTCCAACTTCCTCAAGAAATCTGATGCCATTCAAGGCAAAGCAGCCCAATTGATTGGCACTCCATCCACCATCTTAAACATCCATTCCCTCCACCATGGATGCACAGTGGCAGCAGTGTGTACCATCTACAAGATGCACTGCAGCAATTTAATAAGGCTCCCTCGCCAGCACCTTCCAAACCCATGACCTCTACCACAGGGGAAGCAAATACATGGGAACACCATTTACAAGTTCCGCTCCATGCCACATACCATGACTTGAAAGTATATCGCTGATACACAAAATCATGACCTTCCCTCCCCACCAGCGGCAAGGATATAGCTACACCACATGACTGCAGCAGTTCACAAAGGCGGTTCACAGCCACATTTCTTGAGGGCAATTAGGGATGAGCAATAAATGCTGGCCCAGCCAGCAACACCTACATCCATGGATGCATTTGTTTATAAATTGCAATCTCCATTGTCGGAGGCATCAAGACATCATGGCCTTATCTGGTAAACAACATAGTTGACAACCCTGTGATTTTATGAAGGAGATCATCCTTTTGTTTCACCTTGATTTTTATCATCACATTTGAAATACACCTAGTGATTCGGGAAGCAAATTTAGCAACAAGACAGAACTCTGTTTCAATGCAGATTAAACCCGTTTAGCAAAGCCTCCAGTAAGCAGAAAATAAAATTGAAGGGCTTGGAAACAAAGTGAAATTCTTCCAGGATTTGATCTCACACCCATCTTCAAACATTTCTACCTGTAATCCATTTAAAAAAAAAACTTGAGTTCATGTTCATATACATAGGAAAACAAGTGAGAGGCAGCCAGCTATAATTCTGAGGAACACATGCAGCTTATCTCACTATGGACTTTTCATTCACCCATTCAACATCCTGAGAGAAATGTGTACATTAAAATAAATATACAGTCCTTAAAAATGATTGCTCTATGAATAATGGAAAGGGAAAGGCACTGATTTTGAAAAGTCCTGGCTGAATTATCACATACAAGCCTTAATAGCAGCTTTCCTTCTCAGAATGGGAAATTCCATCAGTCTAAACTTGACGGCAACAATGAAGATCTCAAAAATAATCCCCTTCTGCAAGCAGTGAACATTAATGCTGCAATACTACACTCTGCAACAAAAGAGCACTTCACTAATGGCTCACTGAGGGTCTCCTGCGGCAGAGAAACTGTAGTACAGCAACACTGTGCACTTCCAATTATAATTGTATGGATTAAAGGACGGCGCAGATGAAGACAGTTTTTTGGACCATTTATCGCCCAAAAAAATGAAGCTCGGTATTTTCCCATCACACCAGCTAGATATCACATCGCAGTAACCTGCCCTCAACCCCCTTTTCTGGCAATCCATCCCAGATATTGTTGATCCCCAAACCCTCAACTTGCCTCTCAACCTTGAACAGATCCCAACAATTTTACAAATTTATTTTTGGATTTTCAATCACTGTCCTGTTCAGTGTCTTGTGTATATTTTAAAAAGCATTTCAAAGTATCTATTCTCAAAGTTGAAGGCCCCCAGTTTATCCAGTTACTCCTCATAATTCATTCTTCCAATACTGAAGAGCATCATTGTTCCCCTAAAGTAAAGTAAAGTTTATTTATTAGTCACAAGTAAGGCTTACATTAACACTGTAATGAAGTTACTGTGGAATTCCCCTAGTTGCCACAGTTGCCTGTTCGGGTCAATGCATCTAACCAGCACGTCTTTCAGAATGTGGGAGGAAACCAGAGCACCCGGTGGAAACCCAGGGAGAACGTGCAAGCCCCACACAGAGTGATCCAAGCTGGGAATCGAACCTGGGTCCCTGGCACTGTGAAGCAGCAGTGCTAACCACTGTGCCACCGTGCTGTACTCAGACTGCGAGTGTTCAAACTGTGTCTTGCAAGCCCAAAAACCTTCACTGCAAGGCTTTCAATATTGCCTCAGCACGATAGCAAATGAGGACTTGAATCTGAATTTTTAAACATGAAGCCTGCTTGGGTTGGCAGGAGGTGGTTTACTGACAAATTTAAACAAGTTGATTTAGCATTAAGTTATTGCCTTGTATTGTTTTACGCATTTGCGATCTGCAGGCATTTCCCAGCTGAGACACAATTCCTGAATGCCCCAATATGAGATGTAGCCAATCAGAATCACAGATTGAGTACTTTTCAACATTCAGTCCTCCTTGGTTAATTGTGCTGCTTACCTACCCCCACTAGAAGCTTCAATCCTAAAGTTTCAGAAGATGCAACACCAACTTAAATGAAGGCAACAATTCAGCAATAAGATACATAGAGGGCAGCACGGTAGCAGAGTGATTAACACTGCTGCCTCACATCGCCAGGGACCTGGGTTCAATTCCTGATTTGAGTCACTGTCTGTGCGGAGTCTGCACATTCTCCCCATATCTGTGTGGGTTTCCTCCGGGTGCTCCAGTTTCCTCCCACACTCCAACAAAAGACTTGCTGGTTAGGTGCATTGGCCATGCTAAATTCACCCCAAGCGTACCCCAACAGGCGCCGGAGTGTGACGACTAGGGGATTTTCACAGTAACTTCATTGCAGTGTTACGGTAAGCCTACTTGTGACACTAATAAATACAAAAGAAATACCAGTTAAGTGCACATGCCAAAACAAAATGCAAATTTGAAACCTTAGGAAACACTTTTAAAAACGGTCAGCTACTCTTCACCTACTGGCTTTTGGAAGCTTTGAAATAATTTGTGAAATATTTTAGTTAGCACTATTGGGTAAAGCCATATGCTGGGGGTAGGGAATAGAATGAAATGAAGGCAGAGTCAGCCTAGGAGCTGACAGAGTTGAAAGAGGTTGAACTGGAAATGACGCAAGAATCCAACGTTGCTGCAATATATCTGGTCTTACACAGGAAACCCTAAATGCGTACTGTGCAAGAAAGGTGACACAACAGCAGAGTACTGAGGGGGTGCTGCAATGTCAGAGTTTCCATCTTGCGGGTGAAATGTTAAATGGAGGACCTTGCATTCCCTCTCGGTGGACACAGAGATCCCATGACACTATTTTGAAGAGCGCCAGAAGAGTTCACCCTCATGTTCTGGGCAATGCTTTCCTCTCAATGCAACACTGCTCAGAACATTCTCTGATGATCAGATTGCTGTTTTGTGGGAGGTTGCCATGCAAAAATTGGGTATCATATTTTCTATGTTACGACAGTACTGTGTTGTCTACCACACGTGCTTTGAGATGTCCTGAGGTTGTGAACCGTGCTTCTGTTGGCAGCAGTCAGATTCTACAGCATAAAGATACACCGTACCCAAAGAAAAGTCTGTTCAAACCCTGAAAAGGATATTCCCTGGCCCCTGGTTACAGTGCTGGTGAGATAGGGCAACAATCCAAGATGGCGAATTGAAACAAATAATTCAAAACCAGGTAATCTATCCCACTTTTAAAACTATGAAGGAATCAACACGGCATATAGTTCTGAGGCGGTCTCTGAATGATCGGCATATTGTACAAAGACTTCTTCATACCGACATTTAAAGGCATAAAATGTTGGTGTGCCCAATTTACTAACTCGCTTTCAAAGACTATCCCACATAGGATGGCAGATTGAGAGATTACACGCACACGATCCCCAGCTGCATGAAAAAATGCTTTATTGATCAAAATATTGAATTTAAAAACTACTTTTCTGCATTACAGCAGTTCAAAAGCACTTCACTGGCTGTCAAGTATTTGGGACATCCTGAGTTCTATCATAGAATCCCTACAGTGCAGGAGGAGGCCATTTGGCCCATTGAGTCTGCACCGACCACAATCCCACCCAGGCCCCATTCCCGTAACCCCACATATTTACCCTGCTAATCCCCGAACATGAGGGTCAATTTAGCATCGCCATTCAACCTAACCCGCACATTTTTGGAGTGTGGGAGGAAACCGGAGCACCCGGAGGAAACCCACGCAGGCACGGGGAGAACGTGCAAACTCCACACAGACAGTGACCCGAGGTGGGAATTGAACGTGGATCCCTGGCGCTGTGAGGCAGCAGTGCTAACCACTCTGCCCTACCCTAGGTGCTATATAAATCCAAGGCTTTTTTTTTTCTAATCGCATTGGAAAAGCCACGGTCAACAAAATCAGATTCCCTATTGTGTGTCAGAACAAAAAGACACCAAACTCTTCAAACATCCAAATACCTGTGTCGATCTGAGGTGTGGCGATCACACCTGCACTCGGCCACCTCCCATGGACTCAAATTCCATCTCTATTGTGGAGCATGCAAGTACAAATGCCAAGTACATGTCCAAAACACAGCATCAATATTACAATCTTCAGTTTCAAAGCATTTACATCATGGGTTGTACTGTTCAGCCTAGTAGACAAACTTGAGATTGTTTGTTGATATACAGATGCATGTGTGCACTATATTAATGTATACACTCTCTTTAAACAGAAATTATAGAAAACCCTGTGTAACAGCAACCAGGTGACTGTGTAAAATCAATTAGCATGTTCCATTTGATCATGCCCGTGATAACCACAGAACCAATTTGGGGCTTATTTTTGCTTTGAGTAGTTACGTCATCCAATGTCAATGTGCTGAATCACGTTAATGCCTCCAACTAGTTCATTTCTAAACACTTCAAAAGGGGATCATATCTAGAAATGATACTCATCCAATGGAATTACACAACTACCGAGTCACAACTGCACAGGGCCGACTTGTCCATTGGGTAAGTACCATGTTTTAAAAAAAACAATTCTGCAAATGCTGGACATGTGAAAACAACAGAAACGGCAGCAAAGGCCTCAGGTCAGGCAACATCTGTCCAAAACAACAGCCAGTGCTTGAGCCAGGCACCCTTTTCTCAAGACTGCGAGAGACTACAGGCTGGCAGCATTTAAACTAAAAACAACGGAAAGTGGGGACAAACACCAGAGACAGACAGGAAATAAAACCGAATGTCCTGTAAAGTATTTGGGCGAAAGACAAGAGGCGATTGAATGACAGACATAATGTTAGCAAGTGGCAAAAGGAGGGCAAATGAGGGAAGCCAAAATAGTTTAAAAGACAGCCAAGAGACTAAATGTAAGAATAGCTAAAGGGGGACAGGTAGAAAGCCCAACAAGGCAGAGAATGTGCTGGCTAGCATGGCATCCAGAAGTACCTCACCATACATTTAAAGAGCCAGTTTTGCTACAGTGTGCTGACCAGCAGTTCCACTGGTTAGAGCAGTCACTGAGATTTTGAAGCAGTAATAAGAACCAGAAGTCTACAACTGGTAAGCAGGACAACACATTGCTGTCCAATACAAAGATTACGCACAAAAAGCTACATTAATCACGCAACATTAACGCGTTGAAGAATAACTTGTGGCAGCTGCCACTGTACAATAACATGTTTAAGGCCAAATACAACAAATGCTAGAAGTGAAAAATTTGAAATTGAGCCAAGGAAAGGTGCGAATTAAGTGACAATCAGAAAGTGTTGTAAGTTCTCAGCATGCCAGTCAATATCCAAACAGCAAGGGAAGGATAAGGCTTGGGGTAAAAATTACGTTGGAACTCTAATTTTTCTCCCCAAAACATTCATTGTTCTCATTTTAAGACGGAGTGGGCTTACTGTACACTTACATCTGCAATTTTAGTTTTAAACCTCCATTTTAATTTTTAGATTGTGGGCCCAGCTTCAAAATTTCTATAGTGTACTGAAGAGTCTCAGTCGATCAACGTCCAAATAGTCAAACTCACCAGAGGGCACCAGAATCGATGCAAGCCGATATTTAAGGATTCCAGTGGCAGAACATCGTTAGAATTTTCACAGGCAGCAACATTCAGAGTCACCAAACTGCAAAACCTCCAAAAACAAGTAGATAACTAATTTGGTAACTAATTTGTTAGATTTTTGTAAATCTACATGGCACTGTGGCACAGTGGTTAGCACTGCTGCCTCACAGCGCCAGGGACCCGGGCTCGATTCCCAGCTTGGGCCACTGTCTGTGTGGAATTTGCACACTCTCTCCATTTGTGTGTGGGTTTTCTCCGGGTGCTCCAGTTTCCTCCCACAGCTCAAAGATTGCTGGTTAGGTGGATTGTCCGTGTTAAATTGCCCCTTAGTGTCAGGAGGACGCGCTAGGGTAAATGCATGGGGTTATGGGGATAGGGCCTGGGTGGGATTGTGGTCGGTGCAGACTCGATGGGCCGAATGGCCTCCTCCTGCACTGTAGGATTCTATGATTCTAATTCTATAAATTGAATCGTTTTGATGCTGGGTTCTTTTCAGGTTAATGACATATTCCCAATGTCACGGAAGTTCTGAAGCTTTATTTAACTATTTCAGAAGAGGTAAGTAAACCCATAGGGAAATGTCATTCTGATTCACAAGCTAATCACAAAGGTTTTTACATGGCAGAGTCAAAAAATGCACATTTCCCATGAACTGGATATAATTCAGCAACTAAAATAAAATTAGTTTATCAATTGGAAAGATGAATCACAATCCAGCTCTACTGTGCTCGAAGAAACAAGTACAAAATAGCTCAAGTGAAATTATTCTTAGGGCAGCCTTCTGAAGTGACCTCCATTAGAACAGCAATGGTGTAAGGCTCAAAGCCAGGTAATGAACGTCAGGCCCAGCATTACAATGTAGGGTATTTATTTAATGGAATCATCTTCTCTCTCTGTCAAGAGTTATGTTGGTTCCTGGAAGTGCATCTCATCTGTAGCAATATAGAAAACTTTTCTCCTAGAGGTCTATAAAATAATGAGGGGCATAGATCAACTAGGTAGTCAACTTCTTTTCCCAAAGGTAGGGGCGTCTAAAACTAGAGGGCATAGGTTTAAGGTGAGAGGGGAGAGATACAAAAGGGTCGAGGGGGACAAGTTTTTCAGAGGATGGTGACTGCCTGGAACGAGCTGCCAGAGGTAGTAGAAGCGGGTACAATTTTGTCTTTTAAAAAGCGTTTAGACAGTTACATGGGCAAGATGGGTATAGAGGGATATGGGCCAAATTCAGGCAATTGGGACTAGCTTAGGGATTTAAAAAAAGGGACAGCATGGGCAAGTTGGGCTGAAGGGCAGGTTTCCATGATGTAAACCTCTAGGACTCCTGTAATCTGCCCTTAGAGTGTTGCCCGACTAACCATTAGCAACGGTTCTATTTTCAGCTACCTATTTGAGAGATTAAAATGTTGTCTCAGACTGCACTATCACTTTGAGCAGATATTAATCATTTTACAGTTTACAAAAATATGTCGTGAATATATTATCACTTCCCTCAAATTGAGTTGAGATTGAGTTTGTGGTCTGACGCAAGCTGAAGGTATAGCTTATTCACAATTTGCACTGACTCGAAGATACCAAGGGTTAGAAGCTGTTAAGACGAAACTATTCAACTTTTAAAAAATCTAAACAAGGGAATACTGTTTGAGAGCAATTTAAAAAATTAAACATCAAAGCCCATTGTGAATTTGTCAGGGAATCATTATAAACCGTAACTGAAAATTAACTTTAAATCTGGCCTTTATCTTTTAAAAACACATCACTTGTCTTATATTCACAGCAGAAAATTGTGCCGATACTTGGATGTTTATTGACACTTTGAAAACTTACTTTTGGAAATTACCAAAACATTCCAGGGGTTGTGGTGTACTAAGAATTTGACACAAACATCAGAAAGCACCCTGGCCATCACACCAGAGACAATAAACCTGAGGTCACTGATACACCCGGTGCTTGCTGTGATACTAAGCCACTGCCTGCCCCTTTCACACCTTCAGTTGTTGCACTGGCACTGAGTTAAGACGTACTTGCACTGCTGGGCATGGCAATATAAAGTTTAAATTTAAAATTTACATCTTGTAAAATTACACTTAGCACATCAGATATACAAGTTTCAAGTATCATTTCAAAAGGTATCCACTGTAGACTATTTTTTTATACAGTGTATTTACAAGCACAAAGTGGATGACTTACTCCATTGTTTCCATAACTTAGACATAAATGGCCATCAAATACTTATTTTCAGGCATTCATTTTTAAAGAAATGTGATAAATGCTGATAAAATAAGTCCTGTAAAAATAAGTCCCTTCTGTACTCGCTATGAAGCCAACTGGTCAGAACAAGAAGCAAAGCTGCTGAAATAATGCAGCAACATTTCAGTATGAAATTACAGAGAACAAATCCTATCTGTACATAACTTCAGATGCACTTATCGTTCTAACATAGCAATAATTAATTAAATGAATCTTAGATTATCATGTTGATATACCTACATGTATAAATATGTTTTGCTGATTGAAATGCTAACTTTTTTTAAAAAAGTAATCAAATGTTTAAATTGTTCAACTTAAAATATGTCTTTCAACTCCAAAACAATGGTTAGAAAAAAGTTTTCAGAGTCAAGATCTGTGTTTACTTTGTGAGCAAATTTTCTGGAATGAGAGTTAGCAATTGTGGATTCTTTTCCGACACTTGTACCTGTCAGCATCAAGCAGTCTTACTTTGGATGCTGGATACACCACCAATTTCAATTAAATGTAACCAAAATTGTACAAGATACCCCACTACTGCACCAGTTTGGGATTGACATTCTCTTCATATCATCTTCAATGATCAACAGGTTTCAAGCTTGGTGCTGATTATGGACAGCTCCATGTAACAGATTCACACACATCAGACATACGGTCATGCTCTCAACACATTTCACCGCCGATGATTACAAGAGATGTAAACCAGTTCGGACTAAACTATGCTGAAATACACCATACCCAGTGCCAAGCTGTAATGTCCTTTCAATGGTAACATGAAAATGGCACAGCCCTAAAGGGAACCAATTAGATTGTTAGTCTGTACTAGATTGGTTCACTTAAGCCTCCCATCCATTGACACATCCCGCTGCCTCGGCAAAGCAGCCAGCATAATTAAGGACCTCACGCATCCCGGACATTCTCTCTTCCACCTTCTTCCGTCAGGAAAAAGATATAAAAGTCTGAGGTCACGTACCAACCGACTCAAGAACAGCTTCTTCCCTGCTGCCATCAGACTTTTGAATGGGCCTACCTAGCATTAAGTTGACCTTCCTCTACACTCTAGCTATGACTGTAACACTACATTCTGCACTCTCTCCTTTCCTTCTCTATGAACTGTATGCTTTGTCTGTATAGCGTGCAAGAAACAATACTTTTCACTGTACACTAATACAGGTGACAATAATAAATCAAAATCAAATCAAGTCAAGGGTGGTGTTATGGGTGCTGCAATTTGTCTCAGCCAAGCCAAGGAAAGGAACAATAGTTCAGGTTTCCATCAAGGTTTGCAATTCTTTCACTACTTGACCACTATGAAGGACTTGGACAGTGTGCTGTGCCAAAGATGGTTAGCTTCTCAGAGCAGCTCACACCAGATTGTGAATGGGTAGATGATTGGCAATTAAAATGTGAGATGAGAAGCTATGCTGGGCAGAGATGAAACAATGGTCCGTTAATGTGACTGCTTATGCTTGTTTGCACTCCCAACATTTTTCCACACAGAAAACAAAATCTCACTTCAGGGAGGGATCCGAATAATAGATAGAATTCCAGTGTTTTATCAAAATATTAACTCTTATAGACAATCAACAAAACTGGTCAATGATCACTTCAGGTGAGCAAATCATTACAATTCTTTATATTAAAAATAATGCTAAACTTTTGTATTTGAAAGGCAAAATTCTTGCCACCAAGAAAGAGATGCTTTGTCAATCCAAGATATCTCCAGGCTACATTAATGACATGACATCTGGTGATGTTGGAGGATTGGAGCCACCAAAGGTTGCAAAACCTCCAGGAGTGGCCTGGTATCGTGAGGAATGGTAAATTGATCACCTAGTTTAATCTAGGTGAAAATGCACAGCCCTAAAAGGGAACCAATTAGATTGTTAGTCTGTACTAGATTGGTTCACTTAAGCCTCCCATCGATTGACTCTGTCCACACTTCCCACTACCTTGGCAAAGCAGCCAGCATAATTAAGGACCCCACGCACCCCGGACATTCTCTCTTCCACTTTCTTCCGTCAGGAAAAAGATACAAAGGTCTGAGGTCACGTACCAACCGACTCAAGAACAGCTTCTTCCCTGCTGCCATCAGACTTTTGAATAGACCTACCCTATATTAAGTTGATCTTCCTCTACACCCTTGCATTCGTGTGCAAGCAACGCAGAAGAAAAATCATAGGAGCTTTAAAAAATGTTTTAATTTTCAGTTTTTTCTATTTTTCATTGATTAGTTGAAAGAATATTGGAAATAGTTGGTGGTCAGAATCTTGGGATGTAACCTTCAGGAGTTATTCCAAGCAAATTTCCGAACATTAGACAAATCCCACGGTAGTTCATTCACTGAAAAGTAGGAGTTTAACAGAAAACAAACCAAAATGAATCCTACCTTCTCGCTATGTAGTAGAACACTGGATTCCCTGTTTTTGATGTTCCAGCCTGGTAAAAGATGTTGAGTGTTTTTAAAGCCTTGAACTCCTCTTTTTCATGTACTTGATGCCTGGAAAGTTAAGGTGCCAGTAGGTTCAAGATTCCTGAGTTGCAAACATTCATTGTGCAAGAATGAAAAAACGAATTTCCCGTTGTGTTTCTAATGCCTCAACCAAGTTCTTGCTGCTGCAACTTCTGGCCAAGTCACTCTATAACTTACTCACAGTAACGCTGCAGAAAGAAAACTTGGCAGATAAATGCACCATCCTGTTTTTGACTAAGGCACAGAGTGTAGGAAGCTGCCAAACCAGATTACCTTAACTGGAACAGCATAACTGACTGCAGTGCCCATGGATTGGAGGGAAAAGGTGGGGAGCACAAGAGACACCTAATCATGATTGCGGACGTTAGCTGAGGATGAGGTCAAGCTGGCCTGTGATGATAGCACCCAATTTTCGTATAAAAGCCCCAGGCACTGAGGGAAGTTTGGTGCATTTGTGAAACCAGATTTCAACATCAGAAAATTCCAGAGGAAGATCCAAGGAACCCAGCAACAGAGGTGATGTTAATGTTATTTCAGAGTTTTTGTGGATGCAGGCAAACTCAAGTTCCAGCACACTTTCACAAATGAGAGAAAATATGATTGTACTCAAAGAGTTGGTTTGAAAGCAGACTTTAAGTTAGTCAGTCTTTATGTTAGTCAGTAATTCCACTGGCATTGATGGAAAAATGACACACAAATGAACATGAAAAAGTACATCATAATTAGAACAAATCAACATGGTTTTATGAAAGGAAAATTCATTTTGACAAATGCATTATTTTTGAAGGAAATAACTAGTTGCGCGTTTTATTTCTGAAAGGCATTCCACAAGGTGCCACACAAAAGGTTAATACACAGGATAGGGGCTCGTAGGATTGAGGAGTGACAAATTAGCATGGATAGAGGATTGGTTAATGGACAGGAATAAATGCGGCATTTTCAAGTCAGCAGGCTTGACTTGTAAAGTGTCACAAGGCTCAATGCCGGAGCCTCAGTTTTGTATACTCTACACTGATGACTTGGATAAAGAGCAAGAATAATGTATCTCTGGCCGTTATGGTGTTGCTAATAGAATTCAGACTGTGTTAGGAAAAATTGTCAGGATCCCGGACCAGAATCCCAAATTACATCAGGAAGCTAGACTAGACCCCAACAATTTTTTTATTTTGGCATAAATGTGAGGATAGGATGCACCTCTCCAGGACTAATTCCACTGACAAATTAGGGATCTTTAATCGTAAAACAAACTTTATTTAATAGCACAGTTTAACTATAATTGTGACCAATGAAGCAGCTTAACTTTGAACAATATTTAAACATGAAAAGAAACAACTTTGATTTCTAACTCATCACTGTTTCAGTTCTAAATAAGCAACATTCTTCTTACAGACTCAAAAACCATTTTAAATACAGTCAGCAACCATAAATATACTTGCTATAAGGAGTGTACATAGTCTCAAAGCTTCCAGAGGTTTTGATTTTCAGAGCAGGCTGCAGACTATTCGGGTTACACTGAGGAAAAATTTAGCACAGCCAATGCACCTAACCAGCACGTCTTTCAGACTGTGGGAGGGAACCGGAGCACCCGGAGGAAACCCATGCAGACATGTGGAGAACGTGCAAACTGCGCACAGTGACCCAAGCCGGGAATTGAACCCGGGTATCTGGCGCTGTGAGGTAGCAGTGCTAACCACTATGCCACCATGCCAGTGGCGGTGCCACTCTCCATTCCACTGTTGGTTCTTTTCTCTGTCAAGCAATTTACTCAGCAATGCAGGCAGGTACTATCATCTCAATACAACACAGTCTTACGTCTTGACAGTTCTTGCACAATCTTGGTTTGTCACTGGTGAAGGAAATGGTCACCATACTCTATTTGCTGGTACTTGTCATGTAATAGAGTTTCTTCTCTTTTGAGCATTTATATTCAGCATGTTTCCCATCAACCATGTTATCATGTGGATTCTTGTGCATTTCTATTAATGTAGCCATTTCAGCAAGCTTGTTCTGGCATGTAACCTCAGTTTTCCTTTCTGCCTAGATTGCTGCTTTGTCTAGTTCCCTCGAGGACATCTCCTTCAGCTGAGTGGCTTCATTTTCCAATCTCTACCTTTCATCTGCTGTAGCAACCAATCTTCTGCTTACACCAGATTTGTTCCTTATTCTGATGCATCTGCTTTCATAATCCATTCAGTTTATCCATTTGAGTTTCTTCCAAAGTGCACCCACCATTCCCTTCTAACAATATTTAATGATTATCTCTCCATTCTCATGCTTTGCACGTTTTCAACAATTTGTCCTTCTTGTCTTTTTTTTTATTAGACAGTTCTCCTCAATTGCTAACTTGTTCAACAGTTGTGTTCCCTCTTTGGGTTTGTCCATTGCTATGTCCTCCAAAGCACCCTCAAAACACCAGACACTTTTTGCCTCTCTGCAGAACGCCAATTTCTCCAGCCCCCTTGTGTTTTCCACACAACTGGTACTTCGATCATTCAATTGGATCTCTTGTCTAACTTCTTCTTCAACAGCATGGTGACTTTTGCAGTAGATGATACAGGATGCACTGCATGAGTGCCATGGGTCAAATCTTTGATGCATTTCACTCAGAGACGAGCAGTTCTCTCGCCAATCACGAAACTGATTGCATCCATTACCTGGGATTTCCTTGGCTCGAGTTCCATACTATGGCCACAATTGTTGAGTTCCGCTTGTGCTTTTTCACTCAATCCTTTGTACCCTTTATTCACATTTTCATGCTCCAACTCCAGTTCCTTCACCACTTGCTGGTGAACGTTATACTATTTCTTACTGGCCCTAATAAATTTCCTTGACGCCATGACAGTACAACTCAGACTTGAACTCTTCATTGAACATTCACTTCGGTAAGCAAGGGCTGGCATTATCTACATAATCAGCCCAACTCAGTTGTGACTGTCTCAATATGGTATGGATGCTTGGCATGCCAACTCAGGTCAGCACTTGTGTCTGGTTTTTATTCTATTTCTGATCCTTAGAGATTTCCAAAGGCAACTTAAGTGAAACTGCTTGAGCCTCTTGGCATGATGCTAATTTAGTCCAAATCCCCCATGTTCTAGAACTTGCAAGTTTGGTGGACAGATTTACTCCTATTTGTTCCCTGACTGCTGTTCAAAGCATGTTGAACTTGCTTTGGCATGTATCAATATAGACAGCGCAAACGTGTGCTGCCAAGGTAAGTGAATTAATCCACTGCTGGACAGCTTCTGGTCCTGGGGCTTAAACCTTGGGCACGAGATAGGACTTTCTTGGAGCAGGCTGCTTAATTACTTCAGTTTTCCTCATGCTAATTGTAAGGCAGAAGTGATCACATGCACTGGAGAACAAGTCCATGCTACATTGCATGCCCAGTTGTGAAACTGCAGCTAGTGCAGACATTATCAAACAGGAAATTGGAAACAGGACATTGAAGTACTTAACAAATGAGTCTTGCTAAAATTGTACGGGCTTGGTGACCAGACCAGGCATGGAATACAGAGTGCCATTTTGGACTGTATTTAAGGATAACCTCACATTGAAGGCATTGCAGCGAAGGTTCACTAAGTTGGTTCCTGAAACAAGGAGGTTGTCCTATGATTAATTGGGTCTACATCCTCTGGAGTTCAGAAAAATCTCATTTATTAGAATCTTATTTGAGCTTGAGACATTGTTTCCCCAAGTTGGGGAATCGAAAACAAGGGGGCACAGATTCAGTATAAAAAAGCCAGTCATTTAGGAGTGAGAAGAAATGTCTTCATTCACAAGGTTAAACATCTTTGGAATTCTTTACCCCAGTGGGTCATGGATGCTCCATTGTTGAGTATATAGACAGTAGGTGAGGGGTTAACTTGAACAGCACTAACATCTCCTCTCAACACCCGTCTGTAAACAGAAAGGTGTTTTGATTTGTGTCTCTCTTTAGAAGCAGTGACACATTTCCCAACCCCTCTGTTTTGGTGCAATCCAATTTCTATTAATAACTCCACAGCAGACTTGAGATAGAATGAACTCAAAGGGTTAATATATTTGCACACAATGAAATCAGAGGATTCATAACACCCCCCTCACCTTCAGATAGTGAAGAAAGGGATAGAAAATAATAAAGTTTTACACTACAGAGACCACAGAGAAAATAAATATTTTTTCATGTGGGTTCCAGAGTCCAGAATCTAAGCCCAATGAGGTTTGCCTTTATGGAGGCCAGTGCATTGAAAGCCCATGCTGGATAATTCATTTTTCCACTGGGGTTGGTTTCACACCATGAGATAAGCATGCTGAGATGATTCAGTATTGAAGGTGATGGTACAAAATATCTAGTAGCAGTGCAGATGGGAGCCAGATATTCCACCTGGGCAGAGCTCCTAGTTTGTGAAACTCCAGGTTAGATCACAAACAGCAGCCTGGGCTCTGCAGTTTAGCAAGGCCGTATCACTTTTTCAAGAGTAAGAGGCTGATGTCACATGACTCTCCCCTCTCCTCCAGATCTTTGACAAAGGACATGTATCCATTATCTCTGGATTCCAAAGATTGTTAAACGTCTCCACCGTGAGGAACTAAAAGGAAGTTACGGGGCCTTTGTCTTAGCAGACGATCCATCTTCCGTTGGCCACCTGGATTATTAAATGCAGATGGGCCTTTGTACAGTTCTCTCTGAATTTGTGCTGTGAAGTCCACAGTGATTGTTAGTAGCACCTCGGAGATACGGCATGCTTGCCTTCATCGGCCAGGGCATTGAGTTTAAAAATTGGCAAGTCATGTTGCAGCTTTATAGAACCTTAGTTAAGCCACACTTGGAATATAGTGTTCAATTCTGGTTGCCACACTACCAGAAGGATGTGGAGGCTTTGGAGAGGGTACAGAAAAGATTTACCAGATGTTGCCTGGCATGGAGGGCATTAGTTAGGAGGAGGGGTTGGAGAAGCTTGTTTTTTTCTCATTGGAACGACGGAGGTTGAGGGGGCGACCTGATAGAAGTCTACAAGATTATGAGGGGCATGGACAGAGTGGATAGTCAGAAGCTTTTTCCCAGCGTGGAAGAATCAATTACTAGGGGGCATAGGTTTAAGGTGCGAGGGGCAAGGTTTAAAGGAGATGTACGAGGCAAATTTTTTTTTACACAGAGGGTGGTGGGTGCCTGGAACTTGCTGCCGGGGGAGGTAGTGGAAGCAGATACGATAGTGACATTTAAGGGGCGTCTAGACAAATACATGAATAGGATGGGAATAGAGGGAGATGGTCTCCGGAAAGGTTGGGGTTTTAGTTCAGTCAGATAGCATGGTCGGTTCAGGCTCGGAGGACCGAAGGGCCTGTTCCTGTGCTGTAATTTTCTTTGTTCTTTGTATAACAAGGTGCAAATGTTCCTGAAACTACCAGGTAACTTCTTTTGTGAGGGAATCACAGGCAGACAAACGTTTAACCATTTGAAAGGTCTTTAAAATGTTAGAAATAGCCATGATGATATTTATATCTTAAAAAAATCCAACCCAACAGCTGCCTGGTTCAACCTTCTAAAGAGAGAGTGGTCCATCCTCAACAGGTTTAGGACTGGCCACAGCCCTTCCATGACCAACCTTCAAAGATGGGGCATTAGTGCCAGCTCCTATGTACCTGTGTGAGAGAGCAAACTATGCACATCAGAAGAGTGTGTCTAATCCACAGACTCAGTGAAGGCCTATCTGCACTTAACACAGCAGGACTGGAAGAAATAGCTCGGCTTAGGGACTTTGCATTTGCTAAATAAATAATTGATAAGAATACAGAGTTCCTCACATTGAGATAGACAAATATTTGGACTCTCGTAGAATTAAAGGATAAGTGGAATTAAAGCCCGCGATCAGTCATGATCACACTGAATGACAGAGCAGGCTTGGGGAATCACGCTGTCTTCTCCAGATTGCACGATGTAATGTTTTTAAATGACAACACCGTTGAAATAGAAAACTTCCCTCTTACAGTCTGAAAAATGAGTACGTGATTGCTTACCTTGTCATGAATTCTTCAAACTTGGAGCTGGTGAGGTTGAGGCTGGACCAGTGAGTGTCAGCGACAGGTTTGTGCTCAGGAGGCCCCAGGTAGGCTAACAAAGTAGCCATCTTGTCGAACGGCCTTCTCCCTACAGCTTTATGGTCCCTGAGAACATTAGAAATTAAATGCAGCTTTTGATAAGTTTTACAGTTTAAACCAGAGCAAACTGGAATGCCGTTTATTAAGAATGCAAGGATTAGAAACAGCTCCTGCAATATCACATCTTACGATATAGCAAATCATCATGCACAATGATGATTATGCGATGCACAGTACTGTCATTTCAATGAAACATGCCTCATAGAAGTCATAGAATCCTTACGGTGCAGGAGGCGGCAAGTCGGCTCATCGAGTCTGCACCGACAACAATCCCACCCAGGCCCCAGCCCCACAACCCCCATGTATTTACCCCACGAATCCCCCTCACATGGCCAATCCACCTAACCTGCACATCCTTGGAGTGTGGGAGGAAACCGGAGCACCCTGAGGAAACACATGCAGACATGGGGAGAATGTGCAAAATCCACACAGTGAGTAACCCAAGGCCGGAATTGAACCTGGGTCGCTGGCTCAGGACATAATCAAAAGAAACTGTGACCATTTTGAGATTAATAACTATTCTTTAAATATAAAATGCTTACATTTGTACATATTCTTACCAACTGCTAAAGTTGTAAATTCCAATGCCCAATTGCATGGATAATTCATTTTTCTGGCAGCTCGGTGGCACAGTGGCTAGCACTGCTGCCTCACAGCGCCAGGGACCCGGGATCGATTCCAAGCTTGGGTCACTGTCTGTGTGGAGTTTGCACATTCTTCCCGTGTCTGTGTAGGCTTCCTCCGGATGCTTTGGTTTCCTCCCACATTCTGAAAGATGTGCTGGTTAGGTACATTGACCTAAACCGGCGCCGGACTGTGGCGACTAGGGGAATTTCACAGTAACTTCATTGCAGTGTGAATGCAAGCCTTACTTGTGACTAATAAATAAAAACTTTATAATTGCAAATGTAAACTCATTGCTGTAACTTCACCTTTCCCCCTGCACAGTAGAGGAACTGCAGTGCCCCAGTATGTGAAAGAATTAGTTACAACTTGACAAGCTTAGATAGCCTGCGTCACTGGCTGGGCAGTCAGACACTATGTCCAGAAAAAACCTTCCAATGGGTTGGAGTGAGACAACAGTTTGGGGTGGGGAAGGAAAGAAAAAAATATTAAAATGTGTTGATACATATCGATATATATCAGCACACAAAAAATAGATAAGTGTGGACAAGTGTAGATGTTTATGATAGAATTGATTTAAAAAAAGGAGACAACATATGACTTGGGATTCAGTAACATCTGCATTCGCTAATCCAATTATTTCCCCTTTTTGCTAACCCCACATCACAGAGATGACACTTGGCTGTGAAACACCACAGGATATTAGTCTTTCAAATCATCTTTTACAACATCCAAAGGGAAACAAACAATTTAGTTGACTGCTTTTGTCAAAGTTTTTTATCTTGCACTCATCAGGACAACACAAGGATACCAATGTCAAGGGAAACTGCAACTTTATACTGAAGAGAAGAGGGTGCTGATTGGTTGGCAAATGGACTCCGATTGATAGAGGCATTGCTTTGGACAATGAACCAGTTGATGGTGACTGAGTTAATTGCCAAGCATTGATTGAAATTTAAACCAGGCAGCTTGACTGGTTGGACAATGCATTGCATTATGGAATGAACCAGCAAATGGCTATCATTTATTTGAAACATGTTCTGTCTGCAAAGGACAGCACCTTGTGCATTAATCAGTATATGTAGCTTCCAGTACATGCAAATACGCCGCACTACAAGCCCAAATGACAATCCTAACTTGGTTTTCAGTGCATTTTTAGCACACAAAGGATTATTTAGCAAATGTTGTTCAATCGCGGAATCATACCTAATGTTGGACACTGTGCTTTGCAAGCATGGGCTGATTGGGGATAGTCTGTACTTTCCCCAATATGAAATGTGGAAGGGACATGCTTGGTCAAAGGGAACTTAGTTTAGCCAACACTTGCAAGTAAACTTTCCAATCATATTTGGCTCGGCGCACAAAAAATTCACAGAAAGCAAATGATTAACAAGAGAAAATATAGTCTCTCACATACCTGTTACTGGAGAGGTACTGCCCAATTTTCTCCTGATTGTTCCACAGTAATCTGTGCAAAGCGAGAACATTCCCATCACTGATGAACGAAAGGCTGTGATTGACTGTGTCACTGGCTGGGCAGTCAGACGCTATGTCCAGAAAAAACCTTCCAAGGGGTTGGGGTGAGATGACAGTTTGGGGTGGGGAAGGAAAGAAGAAAATATAAAAATGTGTTAATACATAGATATATATTGAAACAAACATTACACTAAAACACACCCAAATGTGAAGACCAACATCATTGCATAATGAGCTCCCAGTTTCAGTCTGTGGGTGAGCAAAGATGTCACGTCACGTAGCAGGAAAAAGACCCATCAAATTATACCAAAACTTTGCTTCACATGAGTTACCCAATTTATTATCACTGCTCTGTTTGCTCTCCATTTATCTTCAATGTTTTTCTTTCCCACAGCAAGTTAAGGGGTAGAGATGGCAACTGTGGGAAGACGTCAACTTTCCTGGTAATCTCTCTCAAATGTCATTCCATCCAATTACTGATCTTGCCCTGTGGCTCTCAACAAATTCCAACTAATTTCAGCACCTTGCAGTAGGGGTTCGAAGTTTGCGCCTCCTTATTCTCTTACAGCCTGATATACATGCTGTTCGAAAGCAATTGGCAGATCTGCTATGTTTGCTTTAGGCACATTCCACGTGTAACAAGTTCTAAAATTACTGTATAACAAAGTAAATTAATTGAAACCTCCAACTTCACCTAATTCTCTTGTTTAAATAACTGAAGGTTTAAGGAAACAATATATAACATTGATTATAGAAAGATAATCAACAAAAGTTTCTTAATATAGAATACCATCTCGAATAAACACTTGGTTAGAACAGCAAGAAAAAGCTTGTTTCCCATTTGCTAATCACAAAGCATTTCCAGCACAGGAACAGTCCATTCTGCCTAACAGGTCCCTGGTGTTTTACTGCAAATTGAGCCTCCTCCCTCTTCATCCCACCCTACCAAAAGATCCTTGTATTCCTTTCTCTCTCTTACACTTGTCTAGTTTACCATCGAATCCATCAATGCTACTCAGCTACTCCATGTGATAGCAAGGGGCAGCACGGTGCCATAGTGGTTAGCACTGCTGCCTGGCTGCGCCAGGGACCCGGGTTTGACTCCTGGCTTGTGTCACTGTCTGTGTGGAGTTTGCACATTCTCCCCGTGTCTGCGTGGGTTTTCTCCGGGTGCTTTCGTTTCCTCCTGCATTCTGAAAGACGTGCTGGTTAGGTGCATTGATCCAAACAGGCGCCGGAGTGTGGCGACTAGGGGAATTTCACAGTAACTCCATTGCAGTGTTAATGTAAGCCTTACTTGTGACTAATAAATAATCCTTACTTTTAAAATTCTACATTCGTACTACACTCTGGTTTTTGATAAGATCATGGCTGACTGGATAGTGGGGTCTCAACTCCCCCTTCCTGCCTATCCCCAATGACATTTGGCTCCATTGTCAATCAAGAATCTATTCAACTCAATGGCCCAGTGTCCACTGGTGTGTGTGTGTGTGGGTGGTGGGGGGGACGACAAATGCTGTTAGACCTGCTGAGTTTATCCAGCATTTGATGTTTTTATTTCAGATTACAAACATCTGTAGGATTTTGCTTTTATTTGCTGAGTTCAGATTTCTCCCACAAGGGGAAACATCCTCTCAGCGTCCACCGTTAAGTCCCCTCAGGATCTTGTATGTTTCAACAAGATCGCCTCTCATTCTAATAAACTTCAATGGATCTGTCCAATCTGTCCAACCTTTCCTCATGAGATATACCCTTCATCCCAGGAATCAGTCAAGTGAACCTTCTCTGAAATATTTCTAATTAAATTATGTCCTTTCTAAAGTATGAAGGCCAACCCTGTACACAGTACTCCAGATGTGGTTTGACTAAGGCTTTGTCACAACACTTTCCTACTTTAATATTCAATTCCCCTTGTAATAAATACCAACATTCCATTTGCCTTCTTAATCACTTGCTATACTTGCATACCAACTTTTCGTGATTCATTGCATCAGGACAAGGTGGACTAAAGGGCCTGTTCCTGTGCTGTACTGTTCTTTAACACCCAGATCCTCTGTACAGCAGAGTTTGTCAATTTCTTTCCATTTAAATAACATGCTATTTTTCTATTCTTCTTGCCAACGTGGACAAGGTCACATTTCTCCACATCATACTCCATCTACCAATTTTTTGCCTATTCACCCAGCCTATCGCTCTTTGCAGACTCTATGTCCTCTTCGCAAGTTGCTCTCCCAACCATCTGTGTCAGCAGCAAATTTAGCAGCCGTACATTCGATCCTTCCAAAGTCATTGATATAGATGGCAAAGAGTTATGGAACTAGCAATTACCCCTGTGGCACTCACTAGTAGCAGCTTGCCAACCCGAAAATGACCCATTTACTCCTACTCTCTGCTTTCCGCTCGCTAACCAAGTCTATATCCATGCTAACATTTACCCCCTGCACTTTTGTGTAGTAACCTTTCACGTGGCACCTTATCAAATCCAAGTAAACCACATCTCAAGGTTCCCTTCATCAACATGGCTTGTTATTTAAATAATTCTAATAAAGGAATCGAACACGATTTCCCTTTCACAAAATCACTGACTTTGCCGGATTGTATTAAGATTTTCTAAGTGTCCTGCTACAACTTCCTTAATAATAGATTCCAGCATTTTACCCATGATAGATGTTAGGCTAGAATGCTCATTGCTTTCATCTTGTGGCAAGAAAAATCAACAGTTCTGGCACAGACAATGGAACGGCAATGGAGTTCATTCCGAGGTCAAAACTAAGAGCACTTCCTAAAAGAAACCCTTGAGTTTCAGTGTAATCACTAGAGCTCTGAATAAAAGGCAGGCAGCTAGCAAACACAGGAGAAGACTTTGTGCAGAGAATAAGTTAAGCAAGGGAAAAATGCCAAGCTTTCAAACACAACTTTGTAGCTGAGATTCACGAGGTCGTTCAACAGAGTGATAGATTTCTGAAAACTAAACTATTACAATTGTGGCGACAGGGCACAAATAATAGAAAAAATTAATGTTACGGCATTCACCTGGACAAAACAATACAACCTTCATTAAGCATTCCGTTTGTTCATAATGTGATGTGCACAAAAGTAATGATTTGACCCAGTTCTATGTAGCATCATATTCTTAAGCAGAAAAAAAACTTTAAAATATTTATAAACAAACACTCTTTCAGCAAGCTCAGGGATCCATTAATTACCTGCGGGCTGCATCAAAGTTGTTTTTAACAAAGTCATTGAATGGCCTCATATGTTCTTCTTTTGTAAACAGCACATGATTTGCAATACTTTGTAGAATCTGGGAAAGCAAAATTTGTACACAATGATTTCGGTTTATAAATGAAGCGGACAAACTCATCCCAATTTACCTCAGGTAGATACATCTAGTCACATGCTGGGATGAAGTCTAGCCTTAGAGCGATCTTGTGTTTAACCTTACTAGTAACAGCCTGCACTCCCAAAATTTAGTGTGGTATGGGGTCCATACATCTTAGCAATGCAATATTAACAGATATAATCAGGATCCTCACATTTCTTCTCATTTCACATTCTTCCTTAACCACCTTAAGAGAAATTTGCCATTTTTGCTGTAAGCTGAATAAGTAGAGAATGGGACAACTGTTTGTACACCTGTGTTTATCACTTTTTTAACCACCAAATATTATCGACACATTTGGTGATTATACTGTGTCTCATTACAGTCTTTGGGATCACTGTTTACAAGAGTGAACACACACACACACACCTGTCCACAAGGTAATTTCTGTGATAAGTACCAAAAGTGACAAGTAACTGAATGAATTATAGGCAGGAGTGGAAATAAAGCCACAAGCAGAATAATGTAGACAAACGAAAGACCATTTTTCCATTCCATGTTGGATAGATAAGTTGACTCTGATGAGTGAAGCTCCATCACAGCCATCACAGCCACAACTGATGCAGGCTTGGAGGACCCAAGGGTCTGTTCTTGTGCTGTAATTTTCTATTCTTTGATGCTGTTCTCCACCCTGGTGCATTTGTCCTATGGATTGGGATCTGAGGACAGCCATCAGAAGTGGGAACCATGGCTGATTTTTCTAGAGTTCTGACGAAAGGTCACTAACCTGAAACATTAGTTCAGTTTCACTTGCCAGCATTTTCTCTTTTAAAAAAAAAAAATCGCAGAATTTTAATTCCCTAGCTCGGGGCATTATGAACAATTGCCGTACCTTGATCTTTGCCCCAACTGATTTTGAAGCATTCAGCACACAACAAGTTGGGTCAAGAACCTTTTTTTATTCGCATGGCTCAGTTACCCACTGGAAGAAATCGCTTAGTTCTCTTGTTGGGTCCAGAAATGTTCACTTGCATGTTAAAACTCTTACCTTGGACATCAACTTTAATCCCCGCTCAATTCTAGGTGGAGGCTTTTTATCGAGGATCCCTGCTTCATAGGGAGACACTATGGCGGGATTGATGAACCTTAGGAACATAGCACTTCCCACCGCACCTATACTGTTCTGCGGAAAACGCTGGCTGACAACCTGCAGGGGAAAGAGAAGCAGATACAAGAGCAGTACGTTACGCAAAACTGCAATTTAAAATAACTCAAAAAGCTTTCTGAAGAGCTGGAAATTACAGGTATGAAAGGTTAACGCTCAGCTTGTTGGCTTGTACAGGTTAAGCCTATCATTCTCAAACTACATATGTATGTTATATATTAAAAAGTATATGATTAGAAGCAGCACAGATAAAAATTTAGATGATTCACAGGCCCCTCCACAACATAATGGTGGCTCGGGTGAGTGAGGGGGGTGCAGAAAATGCAGAACACCACACAATCACTTTCACAAATAGTCTTTAGAATCCGTTCAAGTGTGAGATAATTCAGAGGTAAAATATCAGGAGCATGAAACACTTCTCTTAAGAGTCAGGCCGCATCTGCAAGTGATCACATTTTTGTTCGTAATCTTGTCTAATGTTGAGAAAGATAGACACTGCTCATGATCACTGGGTGCCAATGCACTGGCAACACCATTCAAGAGTCTGGTTAAATTTCAGAATTACTTTTCCAGAAGGTCCGGAGAAGAGAACAAGAGTTGGACGGAAGGGAGGTGGGGTTAGAGCAGGGTGAAAACAAGGGAAAGGTGAAGTTGATAAGCAAAGACAGATGTTCGTCTTTAAAGTTAGAAGCTAACAAGATGGAAACTAACCAAGAACCTAAGGAAAAAAATCAACTAATTTCATCTCACAGCTTACTTAGCATTTTACATTGCTAGTAACCCTGCCATCAAAAATCCAGAAGATTCTCCAATTTAGTGGTAATGTGTTTGAACAATGTGCCTTGCACTGACATCGAGGGTTAACTCAAACATCAGCCACCTGAAACATCAATACCACCGGAAACATTCCCAGTAGCTGTGGAGGCTACATTAAAAAGAAAATTCTCCGTGCGGGCAAGAGATTTTGTTAGCGTTTTTCCCTTTTTGGAAGAGTTGGGGGTAAGGAAAAGAGAAGTTAAAATATTTCACACTGACAGTGCTCTTTTTTATTCATCTATGGGAAGTGGGCATCACTGGTTAGGCCAGCATTTATTACCCAACCCGTTGCCCTTGTGAAGGTGGTGGTGAGTTGCCTTCTTGAAATACTGCTGGTGTAGGTGCACCCCACAGAGCTGTCAGAAAGGCAGCTCCGAGATTTTGACCCAGCGACAGCGAAGGAACGGCAATAGATTTCCAAGCCAGGATGGTGAGTGACTTGGAGGGCACCTCTAGGTGGTGCTGTTCCCATGCATCTATTGCCCTTGTCCTAGATCATAGTGATCATGGGTTTGAAAGGTGCTGCCTAAGGAACCTTAGCGAGTTCCTGCAGTGCATCTTGTAAATGGTACTCATGGCTGCCACTGTTCATCGCTGGTGGAATTTTTGTAGAAAGAGTAGCAATCAAGCGGGCTGCTTTGTGCTGGATAGTATTGAAGCCGCACTCATCCAGGCAAATGGGAGAGTATTCCATTACACTCCTTACTCGTGCCTTGTAGACGGTGGACAGGCTTTGGGGTGTCAGGAGATAAGTTACTCCTTGCAGGATTCCTAGCCTTTGAACTGCTCTGATAGCCACAGTATTTATATGGGAGGACCAGTTCAGTTTCTGGTCAATGGTAACACCAGGATGTTGATCGTGGTGGTTTCAGCGATGGTAATGCCATTGAATGGTTAAATCTTCTCTTGCTGCAGATGGTCATTGCCTGACACTTGTGTAGCGCATACGTTACTCCATGAATATATGCTCTCACTGTCATCTTTATAGTTACATTCTATACATGTATTAATCAATACTTCTGTTAATCAATACTGACAACTGATTTAGCAAACTCTTAGAACAGCAACACTTTGAAATAATTCATACTACATGGAGTTAAATGTTTTAAAACTACAGGGCATCACCAAGCACACTGGCAATGCTGAGATACAGTATCTGTACCCCAACTAAGTTCATATTTGCTATTCTGTATGAAAATATGCAGTCACCTTCCCCTAAATCAGGGGAGGGAAGAGACCACAGCTCACTACTTGTATTTTGCAGCACACATGCATCAGGAGGATACTGGAACTATATTCCCTATAGAATCCCAATTGAGAGTTCTTTGGTGGCGGCAAGTCAATTTGGTGCAAAAGATCACGTTGTGTGGCACTCACCACCGTGCTATTTGGACTAGTTTCAGTTAAGATCTAGCAGCTCAACATTGGACATCCACAGGGCACTGTGGGCTATCAGCAGCAGCAGAAAGGTATTCAACTTTAATGTGTAACCTCATGGCCTGGCATATTCCTCACTCTACCATTACCATCAAGCCAAGGGATCAACTCTGGTTTAATGAAGAGTGCAGGAAGGCATGTCTGGAGTAACACAAGGAACAGCTAAAAATGAGATGTCAACTACAACGCAGGACTATATACATGCCAAGTAGTGATAGCAACATACCTTGGAGAGAGTTTCGCAATCCTACAACCAACAGATCAGACCATTTAACTTGAGCAGAAATTGTACTGGACCAGCCATATAAATACTGTGGCTACAAGAGCAGGTCAGAGGCTGTGAATTCTGAGGCAAGCAATTCACCATTTGACTCCCTCAAGCCCGTCAGCCAACTCCAAGGCACAACTCAGGAATGTGATTATTTTGAAAAATTCTTTCATGGGATGTTTCTGTCAAGGCCAGTATTTGTTGCCCATTCTGAATTGAGTTTGAACAAAGTTGTTTGCTAGGACATTTCACATGGCAGTTAAAAGTCAATCACATTGCTGTGGGTCTGGAGTCACATGCAAGCCAGACCAAATAAGGATGGCAGATTTCCTTCCTGAAAGGACATTAGTGAACCAGATAGGTTTTTACGAAAATCAATTCTAGTTTCATAGTCACAATTACTGAGACTAGCTTTCAATTCCAGATTTTTAATTAAATTTAAATTCCACCAGCTGACATGGTGGGATTTGAACCCTCGTTTTCAAAGCCTTAGCACAAGCCTCCGGACTACTTGTCCAGTGACATTACCAACGGAATACTCTTCAGGGTGCAGCCCCAACAACACAAGAAATTCCTAACTATCCAGGACAAAGGAACCTGCTTGATTGGCACCCCATCCACCACCTTAAATATTCACTTTCTTCACCCCTGATGCATAGTAGCAACAGCATGTACCATCTACAAGATGCACAGCAGCAACTCACCAAGGCTCCTTTGATAACACCTTCCAAATCCTCTATCACCTGAAAGGACAAGGACAGTGGATACATGGGAACACCACAACCTGCAAGTTCCTGACCAGTTCACATTCCATCCTGACTTGGGACTATGCCACCTATATTGCATGAAACAATTTTTAAATATGTAGCTATATTGCCACTAAGGACGCTCTGTGCACCCTTTTAGGTTATTGCTGCGAGTACTTTTCCAACTTTAATAACTCAATTCAAACAGTTACTGCCAAGGAATGGTTTTACTATTTACGATGTGGGGTGACCACATCTGTGAATTCCGAGTAACATTTCATGAAAATGGGGCTTCCTTATAATTTAAGGCTGGGACAAAGGCATTGTTTTGTCTCAGGCATGTTTGAGGGTAAAGAAAGGATGAGAAGCCAAAAAAATCCCAACAGTGTTTAATTTGCTCAATTATTTGCAGGTTTTTTAAAATTCTGGAGCAGAGAAGACAAATTACTCCTCTTAGTTTCCAAGCACACTCCAGGCAGCTGTCCAATGTAAACCAGGGACCAATTTTTCCATTTCTGAATATTCTCGCCTGGCTGATTAAATGTCAGTTAACACTATCAGATGGAAAGGAAAAAAAATAATGGTTCAAACCTTCCTCAATGTTGAACGGGAACAAATATCTGAAGTTGTAATGAGAACTGCCACTCAACTTCAGATATAGTCTTAAGATATTTTATGTTTATTCTCCATAACAAACTCAGTTACAGGAATGCTTTAATGCATTGACAGTGACAGCCAAGGCCTTGCTTTGTAATCCTCATGAAAGAGAATTAAAACGCAGAAAGCAATATTTAAAAACAACCAGATTCGACAGAACATCAAAATTTACCAATGTCATCCACACATCAAGTTGTCCAAATAACACAGTGGATAGAATTGGGGATCAGAACTCCCAAACTAGTAAAAATCCCAGATTCCTTGAAATAAATATGAAACTGCTTACTCAGCCACCATAAAGTACTTGCACTATACAAAGAATTAGGAAAATCAATCTAAGGTTTGTGAGAAATTTGTCTTGACTGTGAGAAAATGCAAGAGGGCAAGGGTAGGTCTGTGATGGCAGGAAAAGACCATTAATACATCAGATGGAAACCAAAATCATGGAGTATGCTTCAAAAAAAAAATTCTTCAAATGTCTTTCTCTCTCTCACCATCCACCCTGTCACACAAATGCAGATTCTCATTATTCTTCTGACAATTTTACTCAAGAATCTGAATTGACTTGTTTCTCCTTTAAGGCACATTGTATTTGACCCCAAGGTGAAGGGGTAATGTTACTGGACTAACAATTCAGTGGCCTGGAACAACTCAAGTTCAAATCTCACCATGGCAGCTGGGGGAGTTAAATTTCAATTAAATAAATCTGTTATAAAAATTTAGTCTCAGTCATGGTGACAGTGCGACTAATGGGTTGTTGATCATCTGGTTTACTAAAGTCCTTTAGGAAGGAAATCTGCTATCCTTACACAGTCTGACCAACGTACGACTCCAGACCCACAGCAATGTGATTGGTTCTTAATTGCTCTCTAAAAAGACCTAGCAAGCCAATCAATTGTATCAATCCACGACATTAAAGTCGAACAAGGATAACCGTGGGTGTAATTACATCACAAGGATTGCAATGGTTCAAGGTGGCTCACCATCACCTTCCCAAGGGTAGTTAGGAATGGCATTAAATGTTTGCCTTGCCAGCAATGTCCATATCCCATGTAATAAGAAAAGCCATTTTGTTTTTATATAAGATCGCTAATTGCAGTCAATGCTGACATTTGATCAACTTGCAAGAGTTGCAATTGAAATGACAGACCTTTTCTGTCAGATTCATCTCTTCCTCCAGAGACCAGTCCAATAAGCAGCAGCCAAAAGGGACACCAATGAACACTCGGATTAAGATAGTCGTTTTCCATTAAAGACCATTTCTATTTAACAAATTGCAGTTTTTCAATTGCCCAAAAGCAGGGTTTCCTCTGTGATATGACTTTAACGTTTGTCCACATTACAAGTTCCATACACATACAACTTCTGATTCCCCCATTTTGTGCCATTTTAGGACACACCATTCCCCCTGACAAGAGGCTGTGAAGAATACAAGCTCCCAAGTTTCTGTCAACGGCAGACTGTAGTCAGATGCTAGGAAAATTGCAGGAATGACACAAACGGATTCTGAATCACTCAGCAATCCTCACTTCATCCAACTGCCCAAATTATACCAGTAAAACATTATGGGGAGGATCATAGGTGTACATTTACATCCTGCAGCACTCAATAATAGAATCTGCTTGTCTGAGGCAACAAGTAAATAGTTTATTTGTATATGTCACAATCATGCATTTGCTTTTACAGTAGAGCTGTATCCTTTAGAAAAGCAACAGTTCAAAAGCAGTTCTTCACTTCTTAAAGTGAAAGACTTGGATAGGTTGATCCCCATCTACTTGCATGCGAGTACAAAGTCAATTCTATGCTGTAAAGACACGATTGACTACCAAGCTGAACTGCTGAAATTTCCCCCAATAATAACTAGCTTTAGAAACATTGAAAAGTTACTGTGCAGAAAGAGGTCATTCAGCTCATCGTGTCTGCACCGGCCATAAAAAAAAAACCAGCCACTCATTTCAAACATTTTCTCACACCTGGTCCGTAGCCTTACAAGTTATAGCTCTTCAGAGGCCGATCCAGGTACCTCGAAATGAGTTGAATGTTTCCGCCTCAATCACCAACTTAGGCAGTGAATTCCAGACACCCACCATCCTCTGGGTGAAAATTTTTTTTTCTCATGTCTCCTCTAATCTTTCTACTCATCACTTTAAATCTACACCCTCTGGTAACCGACTCCTCAGTTAGGGGAAACTAGTCTTTTCTATCTACCCTGTCAAGGTTCCTCATAATTTTGTACGCCTCAAATAGGTCACCCCTTAGCCCCCTCTATTCCAAGGAAAACAACCCTAACCTATTCAATCTCTCCTCAGAGCTGCAATTTTCAAGTCTTGGCAACATTCTTGTAAATCTCTTCTGTACTCTCTCCACAGCAATTATGTCCTTCCTGTAACGTGGTGACCAGAACTGCACACAAAACTCCAGCCGTGGCCTAATCAGTGTTTTATACTGTTGCGTCATTACATCCCCTGCTTTTGTATTCAATACCTCGTCGAATAAAGGAAATAATTTCATATGTTTTCTTGACCACCTTGTCCACCTGACCTGCCATCTTCAAGGACCTGTGAGCTCGCGCACTCCAAGGTTTCTCTTTTCTTCAACTCCTCTCAATACCTTCCAGTTTGTCGAGTATTCCCGTATTTGTTTGCCGTCCTCAGTGCATTACCTCACACATTTCCAGACAAAATTCCATTTGCCACTTCTCTACCTACTTAAACCATTGCTATCATTCTGGAGTCTTGGGCTATACAATCATTAGTTATGTCATAGCTTTCTGGTGTCGTCCATAGATTTGAGGCTTTGTTAGGAACAGAAGGTATTTATTGATAAGAGAAGCTTCGGTACAGGAAGTTTGCAGCTCTGGACTGCCCTGGAGGAATGCTCCCGTCCCTACATGCTTACAAACAACATGGCTTCTAGATGATTCTGCCTGAGAGAGGATTCCACCCTCTGGTATGATCACTCACTCTCAAGTTTCCAGTGGTCCCTCAAGGCAGGTGACTCGCTTCTGGTGTACTCCCTTAAAGAGACAGACACCACATACACAACACCTCCCTTTAACTTTCTTATACAATCTACAAAATTGACTTACTCAACCCACATTCTAAATAAACACTACACACACAAGTTAAGAAATTTGTAAAATCGATGGAACGATTGTTCAATGGAAGGATCTTGAGGCTTACATTTAACATAACAGTTCTTCTAGAAAGCTTCAGTTTTGCACAGTTCCAAATATAGTCTTACATGGGATTCTTCCCTACAGCCTTGCTGCTTTCCGAGTTCTGTCCTAGACTGTGCACTGACCAAGGACTCCATACTTTTCTCTGTGGACGGTGTCACTCTCCAATCCTTCATTGATCCTTTTCTGTCAAGCACCTTACTCTATAATGCATGAAGGTATCAGCATCACAATACAACACAGTCTTACACCTTGACAGTTCTTGCACACACTCCCTTTTAGGAAGGAAATGGTCGTGGTATTCTATTTCTGGTACTTAGGTTGCGCGATCAATTTTCTTCTCTTCCTCGCATTTCCATTTGGCATCTTTGACCATGTTATCATATTAGTTCTTGTGCGTTTCTACTTGAGACCATTGCAACAATCTCATTCTGGCATGTAACCTCAAATTTCCTTCTCTGGCTGAATTGTTGCTTTCTCTAGTTCCCTCTAGCATCTCCTTCAGCTGACTGGCTTAATTTACTGATCGCTACCTTTTGTCTTCTGTATCAACCAATCTTCTGCTTAGACCAGAGTTGTTCTTTATTCCATGCATCTGCTTTTACAATCCATTCAGTTTATCCATTTCTTAGTTTATTTTTTCAAGGTGAGTCCATCATTTTCTTCTAACATATGGGGACGATCTCTCTCTCCTTGTTTTGCATATTTTCAGAGAACTGACATATTCCTTTTGTTGTAGTTGCAACAAACTCTACTTCTACCTTCATTTCTTCTTTCTTCTTGACTGTTTTTATTAGACTTTCTCCTGAATTTCTAACTTGTTCAACAGTTTGTTCTCTCTTTGGGTTTGTCCATTGCTAAGTCCTCCTCGGGCACCCTCAAACAATGGACAGTTTCTACCTCTCTGGGGAATGCTAATTTCTTAAGCCCATTTGTGTTTTCCCAATGACTGGTAGTTCAATCATTGAATTAGATCTCTTAAGAATTCCCATTATGGCTCTGGTGAATGATGGTTCTGCTTCAAACAGCACAGTGACTCTTGCAGTGGACGATATAGGATATGCTACATGAGCGCTATGGATCAAATCTTTGATGCGTTTCACTCTGAGATGAGCAGCTCTCTCGCCAATCAAGAAACAGAGCATTCAGTACCTGGGACTTCCTTCACTCTTCGAGTTCCATGCTATGACCTCTTGTTGCTGAGTTCCACTTGCGCATTTACTTTCAATCCTTTTTACCTTTTGTTCACATCTTCATGCTCTAACTCAAGTTCCTTCACCACTTGCTGGTGAATGTTATACTATTTCTTACTGGCCCTAACAGATTTCCTAGCTACTTCCACCTTTTCCATAGTGCTTGTTTTTTGCTTTCTAGCTTTGATGTAGCTGGGCTACTTCTCATTTAGATTATGGGTCACAAACTTTTACCTCATTTTCTATTTGCTGTAGTTCTCAGTTAAGTTTATCCAACTCTTTTTTTCAATCTTCTTCTGCTGTGACTTGTCTTTAGACTGATTAAAGTTTTGTTTGCCTGTAATTTATTGCAAAAACTTTCAAGGAACTTCTCATTGCAATACATTACAATACATTACAAAAGAATGAGACGCAACTGAGTCTTGCTTTCAGCTCTTTGTTTAGTTCTTTGGGATCTTTCGGGGTCCACTTCCTGCAGCCGTCCTCCTTTTGGGGTCTTTCGTTGCCCTCCTTCTGGCTCTCCCTCTCTCTGGGATTTTTCATTTCCCTCCTCTCAGGCGACTTTTACTGCCTACTGAGTCTGGCGTTCGTTCTCTCTTGCTTGAGGGCTTATTACCTCCTCTGAGCTCCAGCGTTACCTCTTTCTTGAGATCTTAATTTCCTCCTTTGAAATCTTGAATTGCTTACGGCTCCCTTTTTTTTTTAGAAAAGAGTTGTCCTCTATCTGGGGTCTTCTCTGATTTTTCTGTCCTTTGTCCCTTCTTGTGGTTGTTTCATTAAATGTTGTACAACTTTAAATGCATTACCACTTTCAGACTGTCAGCTTTTTTTTTTAAGTGCCATAGCTGCTGTTTCTCTGTGCTTTTCCCCCATTTTGCAGTTTTGACAGAAACTACAGCTCCTCCTCCTTGGACCCTTCGTAAACTGCGAAATTTCTCTTTTTAGCTGACGGAAGATTTCTACAGTTTTTATTTCTTTTTGGCTGGCTGGGGAGCCCATTTTTCTCTCCCCCTTTTTGTCAGTTTCACCCACAGTCAGAGCTGTCCATTTCAGGACCATTATCTTCTTTTAACTTTCTAAACTTATTTTCTTTTTACTTTTTTTTAAAGCAGCTAAAGGACTTCTCATCTGAAAAAATTTCAGACCTTCCCCAGTGCAGGGATCTCTACCCCGATCACCCTGCAGATTCTGTTCAGATCGCCAGATCTGCAAATATCAGCTGTTCACTTTCAGAACCAGCTTTGCAATTCCCTAAGACTTTTCTCTCTTTACTCCTGAACTTGTTTAACTGCACCCATACATCATCTTTTTTAAAAATACTTTTTTTTCCTTTTAAAATCCGAAACACAGCTTTCCTCCAGCTGGGCACATCTCCCTTTCATTTCAAACTTCTATCCTTTTTATTTTTACTCAAGTTTCACTTCCTTGCTAATCTCCCTGCATTTTAATTTTTCTAGTATCTTTCCAAACTCCTCTACTCGCTGGCCACACTAGGTGCCATATTTCGTCTGCCCCACAGGATCTGATACAAGCTCAACAACTCTTGCAGAGTCACTTCGCTGAGTCTCTTTGCTCAAGGGGTATTTATTCCTCTTTTCCAACTCCAATTAAACCGGATATTCTCAGGTAGGCTGTGCCATCCGTTCAATTTCACCGCGTTGACAATGTGTTATGCCGTGGCCCTCTAGTGTCATCAATAGATTTGAGGCTTTGTTTGGAATAAGAGGCATTTATTTTTTATTCAATTATGGGACATGGGCATTGCTGGCTGGGCCAGCATTTATTGCCCATCCCTAGTTCCCGAGGGCAGTTAAGAGTCAATCACATTGCTGTGACTCTGGAGTCATATGTAGACCAGACCAGGTAAGGACGGCAGATTTCCTTCCCTAAAGGACATTACTGAACCAGATGGGTTTTTCCGACAATCAACAATAGTTTCATCGGAAGATTGTTAATTCCGGATATTTTTTATTGAATTCAAATTCCACCAACTTCCGTGACGGGATTCGAATCCTGGTCCCCAGAACATTAGCTGCATTTCTGGATTAATACTCTAGCGATAATACCATTCGGCCATCACCTTCCTTGATGCGAGAAACTTGGGTACAAGAGGTCTACAGTGCTCCAGCCCATACATGCTTACAACATGGCTTCTAGATGATTCTGCTCGAGAGGACTCCACCCTCTGGTGTGATCACTCACTCAGTTCCCTTTAGTCACTCAAATCAGGTGACTCACTTCTGCTGCTGTCTTAAAGAGACAGACACCCCATACACAACATTAGTATTTTATTTAGACCCAGTCATGTGTCAAATCACAAACTACACAATTACACACAAACTACACGTGGAGGAGATTTGTTCCAAAACAAATCTGAAAATTCAAACTTATTTAAAAAAATATTCTCAAATCTCAAAGCATCCCAAGTTAGAGCAAACCAAAGTTGACAGCACTCAATTGAATCCAACATCAGCCTCATCATTTGGCGCAAAGCTGAAACTTTAATGAGATCTGAAGAAGCTGCAACTGAGGTTCAAAAATTACACTGTGGAAACAATTATTTCAGAACTGCAAATGCTATTAAATAGCAAATGCAGTTATTTTAATATGTGTGGCACTGAAGTACTCTGCAAGTGCAGAGGTCTCCATTACAATCTCAAATTAAGAATATACATGACAATGAAGATATTTAAATACCGCCCAAACTCAAATGAACTTTAATCTAATGATGCAAAAACAGAAAATGACAAAGGGTCATCCAGACTCGAAACAATGGCTCTATTCTCTCTCCACAGATGCTGTCAGACCTGCTGAGATTTTCCAGCATTTTCTGTTTTTGTTTCAGATTCCAGCATCTGCAGTATTTTGCCTTTATCTTAAGACCATAAGACATAGGAGCGGAAGTAAGGCCATTCGGCCCATCGAGTCCACTCCACCATTCAATCATGGTTGATTTCAACTCCATTTACCCGCTCTCTCCCCATAGCCCTTAATTCCTCGAGAAATCAAGAATTTATCAATTTCTGTCTTGAAGACGCTCAACGTCTCGGCCTCCACAGCCCTCTGTGGCAATGAATTCCACAGACCTACCACTCTCTGGCTGAAGAAATTTCTCCTCATCTCTGTTCTAAAGTGACTCCCTTTTATTCTAAGGCTGTGCCCCCGCGTCCTAGTCTCCCCTGCTAATGGAAACAACTTCCCTACGTCCATCCTATCTAAGCCGTTCATTATCTTGTAAGTTTCTATTAGATCTCCCCTCAACCTCCTAAACTCCAATGAATATAATCCCACGATCCTCAGACGTTCATCGTATGTCAGGCCTACCATTCCTGGGATCATCCGTGTGAATCTCCGCTGGACCCGCTCCAGTGCCAGTATGTCCTTCCTGAGGTGTGGGGCCCAAAATTGCTCACAGTACTCCAAATGGGGCCTAACCAGTGCTTTATAAAGCCTCAGAAGTACATCCCTGCTTTTGTATTCCAAGCCTCTTGAGATAAATGACAACATTACATTTGCTTTCTTAATTACGGACTCAACCTGCAAGTTTACCTTTAGAGAATCCTGGACTAGGACTCCCAAGTCCCTTTGCACTTTAGCATTATGAATTTTGTCACCGTTTAGAAAATAGTCCATGCCTCTATTCTTTTTTCCAAAGTGCAAGACCTCGCACTTGCCCACGTTGAATTTCATCAGCCACTTCTTGGACCACTCTCCTAAACTGTCTAAATCTTTCTGCAGCCTCCCCACCTCCTCAATACTACCTGCCCCTCCACCTATCTTTGTATCATCGGCAAACTTGGCCAGAATGCTCCCAGTCCCGTCATCTAGATCGTTAATATATAAAGAGAACAGCTGTGGCCCCAACACTGAACCCTGCGGGACACCACTTGTCACCGGTTGCCATTCTGAGAAAGAACCTTTTATCCCAACTCTCTGCCTTCTGTCTGACAGCCAATCTTAGTGTTTAATCTAATGATATTCGTTTAGAATAGACAGTTTACTGCAGCCTCTACTCATAGAATCCCTGCAGTGCAGACGTAGGCCAGCGCTGACAACAATCCCACCCAGGCCCTTTCCCCTTAATCCCACGTATTTACCCCGCTAGCAGCCCCCTGATACAAAGGGGTAATTTATCGTGGCCAATCCACCTAACCTGCACATCTTTGGACTGTGGGAGGAAACCAGAGCACCCGGAGGAAACCCACACAGACACGGAGAAAATGTGCAAACCCCACGCAGACAGTCATCCAAGACAAACTCTCTTAGCTTTCCAGCACCATTTCTCAAATCATTGTGATTAAGATTCAATTCCCTTTAAAAACAGAAGATGCATTTTCTTTCTAAAGGGACACTTTTGAACGGCATAAACTTGTGAAAGAATGAAAGCTCATCTCAAGTTCATGACTTTCCTTGAAATATTTACAACAATGAAAGATGAGGGCAAGAGTGACAAGGGTTGGACAGAGAGAGCAATTCATAGCTCACTAAGAGGAGAGATGGGGAAAATGGAATAAAACATTCTCCATCATTTATAATCAATGCAATTATACGGTTAGAAAGTAGATAACCTATAGAAATTGTGTCGAGAAAGCATCCTAGAACACAAGTTATCATTCTTTATAGACAGCTCAATCAACAAGATGGGTTTTTTCATTTTACTTGAAGCTGAACCATATGTAATAAACAAAATGCAGGATATTATCTAACTTCTTTCAAGATTAAAATAACACCCTACTGGTCAAACAAAAAGATCAAACACAAAGTTTAAACCTCAAGACTGTTTTCTTTGGTATCTAAAGATGAACCACTTTTACAAGGTCATCTATTCAAAAAAAGTGAAACAGAGTAAGGGCTTTGGTCAATAAAGTACCTCAACTTAACATCTCATCAAGAAGAAAGCACCTCTGACAATGCAGCAGTCCTTCACAGTAACATTCAAATGTCACCACAGATTATGAAGATAACTGACACATTGACACTGACAAGTCGCTGACATCCATGATCTCTGGAGATTGACAGCTTGGAAGTGCATTGGAGGAGACAAGCAGAAATAAAAAGCACAGCTGGTTAAGACCCAGAGAAAACAAAGGCCAGCAAATTGTGCACCTCCTCTGGTGACCCATTGTCTTGCTCGGCAGTAGATGCATAGACACTGCCTGGTTGGAGTGAGATATCGGAGCTACACCCAGCAATGCTTAACACAGTAGACTACCATGGCACAAACCATCTTTTTACAAGATACAAGGCTGCCATGTGGTATGCCATGTGGCATGAAACCACAACACGTTGCTTCAATGCAATGGTACTACTAATTCAGTCAACAAGTGGGTGGAAAACCAGTTCCTGGAAATAGATAACCAAGTTGCTAAGTAATTCACAGATTCTTTTTATGCCAAGGCAGAAGAGGGGAAACACCAACTGTTCAATGCTCTTCTATAGATGATTTGCAGTTTCTAAGTCACTGTTCGACAGATACATTCTACTGCTTAGTGAAAATAACATGTAGTGGCATGTGTTGTGGGATCTCAATTCAAACTCTGGGCCTCACAATTCCCTGCTTGAGAAGAACAAGGCATATCCTCGGTCGCTGGGGTTTAGGAAGACCTGCTTGGTTATATTGCTCATTAGAAGCTACCGATACTGAACCCCAGGAAGTATTGAAGCCTAAAGGAGTAACCAAGGTACCTGGAGTAGCAAGGCAACCATAAACTCTCAAAGCATTTTGGTGATGCACTCCAATCTTTCATTGGGAATTCACACATGGTGGTGAATGTGGGGAAAAAAAAGATTGGATGAACATCAAATGTACCAACTGAAGAGAGCTGCAGAGAGATTCATGTTGATCAGTGAGATGAATGATGGATGAGATCTAATGCTGAACTCCAGACTGGTAATCTTCAGCAAATATGGACTCTATTGCTGACGGTGCAATGGTTACATAACACTTTTTTTTTAGATGAATCTGCAAAGTAATTGTGGAGGAATATGCAAACTGGGGTTAAACATTTATGGACTGGGTGCAGCGGCCATCTTGCTGGAGCTGTAATCCAGGGGCCTGGACTAATTATCTTGCAGCCACTAATAGTTGAAATTTTTTGTTATTTCTGCTCTGCGTTGATTTTAAGCCTATGGTGAATATTTTAAGGTCATTTTGTATTTCTTTACTTGGTTAGACATGGATTTTAACCCAGCTATGATTGCACTTTGATTAATTAATTAATTAAAGTCAGTAGCAACCCATTTTCCTGGACCTTGTTTGCTTTTCATACTGGCCAATACAGCTGGTGTTTAGACTATATCCTTTATTTTTCCACTTTCTCAAGCCAGACTATTAAAATAAGTTCAAAAACAGAAAATGCTGGAAAATCCCAGCAAGTCTGACAGCATCTGTGGAGACAGAATAGAGCCAATGTTTGGAGTCTGGATGACTCTGTGTCAGAGCTGAAGACAATAGAAAATAGGACGAGATTTACACTGCTAGGGTTAAAGTAAGTTGCTTTCTTCCATCAGAGATACTGTTCTACAGCATTCTGTGACCCTTGAACTACAGACCAAGTTGCTGAGCAATCATATCCGGTGTTGTCACCTGAAGCAGAAGATAAGTTTAATTTATGGACATAACACCTGATTAATGGGCAGGTGAGAATGCACCATCAGAAACTATATAAACAAACTAGATATTCCAGAGACTGCTTAGACTTGTGGTCTCTGAGAAGAACTGATAAGAGCTGTGATTAATTTAGGAAAGACTGTCTAGCCGGCTTTGAGGGACTAGAGTGGAGCCAGATATTCAGTTTAAAGGGATGTCACTTTGGAGATTCAGGCTGGGTAGAATCGCCAAACCACAGACAGCAGGAGGAAGGGCCAGAAAGAGAGTGACTGACTGCCCACCCATTGGGGTTACTCAGCGACCTGGCAACGTATGTACCAAGGGGGACGTGTGTAGCAATTTGGGGGAGCTGCCACGGAACAGACCAAATTGGGGGTTATTGTTTGTGTTTAAACTAACATCTGTCGGTCTTTTCTTCAGATATTTAGAAAGTGCTTTCGCCTTTCAATAAAGTCAGCTTTCTTCCTTGTTTTTATATACGTATATGCACATTAATATACAACTTTTTTATATATTCTATGAATTATAATAGTCATATTAGCATTTTATAATCAATATTCAATAGTCATAGTCACTCATTCCTATTACTTCCAGGGTATGGTTTTGAACCTGTGAGATTCTGAAAGACTCAAATCCCACCATGGCAGCTGAATAATTTAAATTTAGTTAATTAAATAAATCTGCAATGAAAAAAACTTGTATCGCTAATTGTGACCAATGGTGATCAGTCCTACCAGCTACCACAAAAAGCTATCTGGTTTGCTAATGTCCTCAAATCTGCCATCCTTACCTGGTCTGTTCTATACGTAATCTCAGATCCACAGCTATGTGGTAGACTCTTAACTGCCTTCTGAATGGCTTGCCAAACCTCTCAGTTATATAGAAATGGGCAATAAACACTGGCCTTGCCAGGAACGACCACATCACATGAACGAATAAACTAAAATCAGCCTATAATCGGGTTGGCTAAAGTTTAATTTCAAAACGCAGATTTGTAAATGTTAACGCCCAGTATCAGTTGTGAATTTACAACTCGACTACACGTATTCTATATAAAAGATCCTATGCAAAACATTATCTTTACCTTTCTCTTCCACCCTCTTTCCCAGGGTGGAAGTGTCAATTACAAGGGGGCACAGGTTCAAGGTGACGGGGGATAGTTTAAGGGAGATGTGGGGGGGGGGGGGTTCTTCACGCAGAGAGTGGTGGGTGCCTGGAACGCGCTGCCAGAGGAGGTGGTGGAAGCAGGCACATCAGCAACATTTAAGAGGCATCTGGATGGGTACATGAATAGGGAGGAAATAGACGGGTTTTTTTTAAAGTTTACTTAGGGCATCAAGGTCGACACAAGCTTGGAGGGCCGAAGGGCCTGTTCCTGTATTTTTCTTGGTTTTTTGTTTGTTCTAGATGCTGAGACCACTTTACATTCAGAATTTTCTGTCTGTGTGACCGGAAGTTACTGTTTAACATATAGAACTTTAGCCTGTGTGCATATTCGAGCATTCTTGCATAGAATTAGCCAAAATATTTAATTAAAACTCATACTTGTCCTGCCTGTTTTTGTACCTCAGTAACTAAGACAATTATGGGCACTCCGTATAGCCACATTAATATTGGATAGGTCAAATCACCCAATAGCCTGAAGGTACATTAACCATACTGATCAGCTGTATTACAGCATCACCCAAGATCCAAAAGATAAAATACCTTGTTATTTACAACTCTGCGGCAATCAAATCCTTTGGTATGAAGAGACAGGCATGTTGTGACAATGATTCTTTGAATATTTTGGAGAAACATGTGATTATCTCACATAAAATAACTATTTCATTTGGTCGAATCAACCTTCACAGAACATTAATTTTCCTTCTCCAAGTTAACCGTCAAGAAGCTTGAGCAAAGAAAAGATTCAAGAATTGGATAAAATAAATATTAAAGAACTTGAGGTGAACAAAGTTTGAAGAATGGGATGAGAGAGAAATTGATAAGAGTGCAGCTGGCTGGGTTTGGATATGCGAATTAGCTCAGAAGCAGGGTAAACAGATACTTACTGAAGTGAGGAACAATAGAGTATAAAATTTTAGGTGTTAAAACTACAGAAGACATAAGAATACAGTTCGTATTTGTGTGCTAAAAGCCTGGCTTCTAATGCGAGTCAGTTAGATAGGGAGAGGTCAAAGGGAAATATGGCATATCTGTCGTTGGGTAGCTCTGCACTGATCGGGAGAGGGGAGAGTAGAAAGAGGAGAAATAGCTGGTAAGCCGTTATAACCATAACCACGCCCGACTGGAAAGAAAAAACGCTCCAAAAAAGCAGAATTCTAGGCTAGAAGCTGATTTGAAAACCTCAGAAAAAAACTATGCTGAACTGAAGAAAGGCTCCCTAAACTTAAAAGATAACTCGCGGGTGGTAACTATTTGTTGGATTTAGCTCTCAGTCATACCGAATGAGATGTTTTGGTACAAGGGACATTTCTCAGAGTTCAAGAACGTGAATAGATGGAATGAGGTTAATTTAGAATATAGTGTGTGGCTGTAGCAATTAATGTAGTTAAGTGTAGCTTTGTTTTGTATTGTGTCTTTGTTATGTGTTTTTACTTAAGAAATATTCTTTTATTTGAAAGGTTAGAAGAGGACTGGACCTTTTCTTCACTGGTTTGCATGCCTTTTCTCACATTATACCAAATGAATAATGGAAGGCAGAAAAGAAATTGCACTTGGGACCACAACCAGATCAGACATGATCTTATTCAATGATGAAGCAGGCTCGAACGGCCCACACCTGCTCCTAAGTCCTATGTTTCTATGTCTGGCCTGGGTGTGATTCCAGTCCCAGAACTGCACAATTGACTTATAACTGCTCTCTGAAGTGTCCTATCAAACTGCTCCATTGTCTTAAACTGTTACAAAGAACTGTCATACTCTGAGGATTGTGTCCACCAACCAACATCCTAGATTCCATTGCCATTCCCAAGGATGCCCCAGTGGCAGAACAAACCAACCAGAGGTGAAAGAATAGTGATGTACAGTCAGAGAACGCAAAAAGTGACCATGGGAGTCCAGAACATTGACTTAACCCCCCACAATGCCCTGTGGCTGATTTCCACCTACAATACTCCCTTACCAGATAAAAATCAACCTCCTCCATGTTGGGCGGCACGGTAGAACAGTGGTTAGCACTGCTGCTTCACAGCTCCAGGGACCTGGGTTCATTTCCTGGCTTGGGTCACTGTCTGTGTGGAGTTTGCACATTCTCCTCGTGTCTGCGTGAGTTTCCTCCGGGTGCTCCGGTTTCCTCCCACAGTCCAAAGATGTGCGGGTTAGGTTTATTGGCCATGCTCAAATTGCCCCTTAGTGTCCTGGGATGCGTAGATTAGAGGGATTAGCGGGTAAAATATGTAGGGATATGGGGGTAGGGCCTGGGTGGGATTGTGGTCGGTGCAGACTCGATGGGCCGAATGGCCTCTTTCTGTACTGTAGGGTTTCTATGATTAAACACTACTTGAAGGAAGCACCAAGAGAACAGTATGTATCTTGAGTGGGATGGTTAATCTCCATCACCAAGTGGTCTGGCAGAATCGCCACAGACCAAGCGAATCCAAGTTCGAAAGGACACAGCTGCAAATGATAGGTTAATTTCCACCACCTAAGGAAATAACCAATTTGACTCATCCTCACTAATCTAAGTTAGAGTTGCACCTGCCCATGGCAAGATTGGCAAAAGTGACCAATGCTCAAGTCACACTGAAGACACATTCTATTATGTCACATTGTATTACCATCATATTAATTGGAATAGAATCAGAGCAGATCTAGCAACTCAAATCTGGACATTCATGAGGCACTATGAGCTGCAGCAACACCAGAACTGCACACGAAACATAAATCTGAAACCTTACAGTCCCGTATATCCCTCAACATTTCAGCACAACTAACTGAGATGAACAATTCCAATTACAGCATTCAGGAAGACATGACATAGCTGAAAGCGAGGTGCCATGCTGGCGAAGATCATGGCATAACTCATTCTAACAGCTTGCAATAAACAGAGCCAAGGAATCCCGCAACAAACAGATCGGTCAAAATTCTGCAGCCCCGCCACATCCAGTCATGAATAGTGGTGGACAAGGAAGCAACCACTAAGATGAAGAGCCTTCATGAGCATCTGCCACATTAATGATGCAGAGCCAGCACGTTAAGCGCAAAAGACAACCAGCAACTGCAAGAAATGCTAATTGGATAAATGTATCTTGGCCCCCTCCCGAGGTCACCATTATCATAAATATAAATCTCGAGTCAATTCGACTCGCTCCACATGACATCAAGAAATGGCAGACAGCACTGGACACAGCAAAGACTACTGGACACAACCAACTGTTGTGCTCAGGACTAACCACTCCCTTAGCCAAGCCATCTGAATACAGTTACTACAACTGGAACATACAACAATTTTGTGCAAAACTACCCAGGCACATTCTGTTCACAAAAAGCAAGACATGTTGAATCTGGTCAATTTTAATCCTATCAGCTTCATAGAATCCTAGAATCCCTACAGTGCAGAAAGCAGCTATTCGGCCCATCGAGTCTGCACTGACCACAATCCCACTTACCATTCCCCCATATATTTACCTTGCTAATCCCCGACACTAGGGTCAATTTAGCATGGCCAATCAACCTAACCCGCACATCTTTGGACTGTGGAAGGAAACCGGAGCACCCGGAGGAAACCCACGCAAACACATGGGTAGAATGTGCAAACTCCACACAGACAGTGACCCGAGGCCAGAATTGAACCCGGGTCCCTGGCGCTGTGAGGCAGCAGTGCTAACCACTGAGCCACCATGCTGGCCAAAGGTTACTCCCAGTCATGTAAATAATGGAATGAGTCACCATCAGCACTAGCACACAGCACTTAAATCATCAATAACCTGATCACCAATGCTCTGCTTGAATTTTATCAGGACCAACTACCTTGGGCCAAGTACTGACACACAGACTCAGATTCTAGAGTTACTGTTCCCAACTTGAAGGTATCATTCAATCCAGTGCAGTATCAAGTAACTCGAATAAAAGCAAAATCAACAGGTATGGGGGGAAACTCTCCAGTGGATGGGAGTCATACTTATCACCAAGGAAGATGGCTGTGCTTGGAGGCCAAATCAGCTCAGCCTTGGGATGTCGCAGCTGCACTTCTTCAACAGTGGCCAAGGAGCTCTTCATCCCAAGGTCAAAAACGAGGCTGTTCGCAGATGATTGCATAGAATTCCACCAGATTTATAATTTGAAAAATTGCCAAACAGTCCATGCACACAAGCAAAAAGAACCCTGACAACATCCAGGTTTGGTTTGTTAGGAGGCAAACCTCATTTGTGTTACACAGTGCCAAGTAATGACCACCTCCAAGAAGTGAACTAACCGCCTTCCCATCATATTCAATGACATTACCAAATGCCACAACACCACCCTGGAGGTGACCATTGACTAGAAACTCAACTGAACCAACACATAAATGTGACACAGCAAGTCAGAAGCTGGGTATTCTATGTTGAGTAGCTTACTTTCCAATTCCCGAAATCCCCTCTACCATCCAAAAGCCACAAGGCAGGAATATGATTGGGGGGGGCAGCTGCAACAACACAGGATGATCAACACTTCAATACAAAGCTAAATGGGAATGTAGGCAGTGAGACAGATATGGGCTGCAAAGGGGTATAGGAAGGTTAAGTGAATCGGCAATGAGGTGGTGATGGAGTATAATATGGGGAACTGAGAGGTTATTCACTTTTGTAGCAAAATATAGAAACGCAGAATTTTCTTTTTAAAAAAGGATGAAACTTCTAACGGTGTTCAGAGAGACTTGAGTGCACTTGTGCAAGGAACAAAACGTTAGCAATTCAGAAGGCAAAGGCATGTTGGCCTCCATGACAAGAAGATTAGAATCCAAGAATAAGGAAGCCTTGCTACAATTATATGAAAGGCTTTGTGAGAGCATACCTGGATCACTGTGCACAGTTATGACCTCCTTATTTAGAACATAGAAAAACTACAGCACAAACAGGCCCTTCAGCCCACAAGTTGCACCTGTCATGTCCCTACCTACCTAGTCTTATATATAGGCTTACCTATAACCCTCAATCCTATTAAGTTCCATGTACTCATCCAGAAGTCTCTTAAAAGACTCCATCGAGTTTGTCTCCACCACCACTGACGGCAGCCGATTCCACTCACCCACCACCCTGAGTGAAAAACTTACCCCTGACATCTCCTCTGCACCTACTCCCCAGCACCTTAAACCTGTGTCCTCTCGTAGAAGCCATTTCAGCCCTGGGAAAAAGCCTCAGAGAATCCACCCGATCTATACCTCTCAATATCTTGTACACCTCTATCAGGTCACCTCTCATCCTTCGTCTCTCCAAGGAGAAAAGACCGAGCTCCCTCAACCTATCCTCATAAGGCATGCCAACCAATCCAGGCAACATCCTTGTAAATATACTCTGCACCCTTTCAATAATTTCCACATCCCTCCTGTAATGAGGCGACCTGAACTGAGCACAGTACTCCAAGTGGGGTCTGACGAGGGTCTTATAAAGCTGCATCATTATCTCCCAACTCCTAAACTCAATCCCTTAATTGATGAAGGCAGCACACCATACACCTTCTTAACCACCTCCTCTACCTGCAAGGCCGATTTAAGAGTCCTATGGACCCGGACCCCAAGCTCATTCTGATCCTCTACACTGCTAAGAGTCTTACCCTTGATATTATACTCCTTCATCCCATTTGACCTGCCAAAATGGACCACTACACATTTATCCGGGTTGAAGTCTATCTGCCACTTCTCCACCCAGTCTTGCATCCTATCTATGTCACGCTGCAGCTTCTGACATCCCTCCAAACTATCCACAACACCACCAACCTTCGTGTCGTCGGCAAACTTACCAACTTAAGGAAGGATATACTTATACTAGAGGCAGTACAGTGAAGGTCCACCCGATTTGTTCTTAGGAGAGATTGAGCAAACTAGACCTGTATTGTCTAGGCTTTATAATAATGAGAGATGACCTCATTGAAGCCCACAAGATTCTGAAGGGAGTTGACAGGGTAGACAAATATCGTTCCTACTGGCTGGAGAATCTAGAACAGAGGAACAGTCTTAGGATAAGGGCCGAGTTGCTTCGGACTGAGATAAGGGGAAACCACAACATTCAGAAGTTTCTCAAGTCTTTGGAATTCTCTACCACAGAGGGTTGTGGATGTTCCATCATTGAGTATATTTAACGCCAAGATAGGCAAATGTTTGGTCTTTTATGAGAGATGGGAAGCGTGCAGGAAAACAGAGTTGAGGCAGATGGTCAGCCATGATCGAAGAAAGATGGAGCATGGTCAAGGAGCAGTTATGACCTACTGCTCCTATGGATGTTATGTTCAAAACAGTCCACCCAATCAACAACTGATGCACCAGCTTTAACATCCACATCCTCAATGGCATGTGTACCACTGACATGGTATATATCATCTACATGGTGTACTGTAGCATCTACCACCATCTGGACAAGCACAGGTAGCAAGTATACAAGGCCACTATCACCTGCAGGTTCCTGACCAAGTTACACACCAGTTTTGACACAAATTCCTACAACGGTCATTTGGCCAAAATACTGAAGTTTCCTATTTAAGAACACTGTTGGAGCAGCTTCTAAACACGGGCTGCAACAAGTCATCACAAGGGCTTCTCAAGCAATTACGAATGCATGATAAATTTGGTGCTGCCAGTGATGTTCTCCTGGTTCAGCAAATCACATTGAAAAAACATCCAGCTACTGTAGGCCTATTAAGCAACATTCCAACCTCTCGTTTTAGGCAAGACTATTTCTTCGAAAAAGCGTCACACCAAATACTTGTAAATGATGAGCTGTCAATTTGTTCTAATTATCCAAAACATGCAACCCATCCCTAACATTTCTCCGCAAACATTTGACTACGTGCAACATTCAGTATCTATAGCTGGATTGTGTGTCACAGTTGACCCAGAGCTACTTTTCGTCTGGCTTAAAGAACTGAAACTTTGACAATATATTATGTCACAATCAAGCTTAGTGACAGAATCTCCAGCCATGCCCAGAGACCAATTCCCATTCCATCAAACCACAGATTAATTGTAGCTGAAACATCAGCATTAACTGGACAATTGTAATGGCGTTCTGCTGTTTGGTACATGATACTACCACAGCAGCACCTACATACTGGAATGCTGAATGAAAAGTGAACCTATTTCATATCAGATAATTGTACGGCCAGATGCCATTTGTGGAACTTGTATATTGATACACAGCAGTGGCGGCTGTCACTGAGAGCAGGTTTTTGGCAGATGGAGTATGTATTTTCACCCTCATTTCTTCAAAGCTGTACCAAGTAGAATGAAACTTCATAGCTTTTGAGAACAGCCAACCTAAAAGGCTTTCTGGATCCTTCAGATTCAATGCACAATGATTCACTTACACATTTTGACAAGTTAAACGAGAATTGTTACGCCAGCTAATAATTTGAAGGATAAAGGCAATATAGTTACTCGTTTGCTCATAAATCCATGCAAGTTGTGGATAACTTAGAATAGCAAAAAGATCATCAAAATCCATACGCAGCATGATTTAAAAACCTGTACCTCGATGTACCCATACAGGTGAAGTCATTCTGAAAAAGTATCCCTACCCCAGGCTAGAATTCTTCACCCAACTTTATCAGCGCTCTCACTCAGGCTGTGTTTTGCCCAGCAAGTTTAATATTGTGTACACCAGCTAGTTTTCAATTAGTTCAAAGCTGTAATTCAGTCAGAAGGATCGAATGATGTCCAATTGCCGGTTTAGCTGAGGCCACTTATAATCTGAATTAAAGCCTCACAATGCACTGACTGCAATCTAACATTAACCTTACATGTAACCATCCGGTTGATCAAAGTTCTAAGGATGTAATGAATCATGAAACGCTGTTCATGTTTCATGTGTTCAAGCCTTAAAACAATTTGAGTTTCAAAATATACCATTGTAAACACAGGAGACACAAATCTCAGGCAGCACATCTTTAAACCATAAAATCAATTCAACCCACCTCTGAAACCCAAGTTATACTGTACACAGATTTAGAATCCAAATTTTTAAAAAATAGGGTTAATTGGAAGAAAGCTATTTTTGCCAGAATTAGTAGAATGATTCCGAAGTGAAGGTCAAAAAGGCTGAAGGCAAAGTGGGTTTTAGGGGGGGGGGGAAAAAAAGCACAAGGTTTTAAGAATTTGCTTTGAAAGAAAGGTTGATACAAAATTGCAAAAAAGGTCTCTGAACTTACTGATTTTTTCATGTTTTCCTTTTTTTCTTTTACTGTAGATTTAGTCAGTAGAGAGTGGCAAGTAGCCTACAGAACAGAGATGAGCACAAACAAGTCACAGTACCAACTTCACACAACAAAAACACATTGCTGGCTTCTACATACAACTGCACAAAAAAAATACAATGAATATTGAACTGTCAATTATAATTTAAAAATGTAAATGGGCACAATAGCTTGTGTTTTCAGCCGAGAGTGTAATATGGCAATCATTCTTAAACCTTCACCTTTAAAAAAAGATATTTAACACTACTCAAAGGGAGGTGCGCAGTATTTCTTCCATAGCCACTTTTCCAAAAGTTATAAAACTTTGCTTTCTTTCAATCAGTCTACTATTTCTGGCTAGATATTCAACAATCAAAATAAATTAATGCTTCAGATAGCATATGGATTAATTTGACATGACCGACACAAAGTGCTTTTCCCTATAAACGGCCTATTGTAGGATTTTGATGCAAATTTAAGGTTGGAAAGGAAGCTTGGAGTTTGGCCGCAACGAGTATCTGTGAGTACAGACATTGCTCACTATTTTGTGAATGGAGATATCGCAAGGCTGTGACAGATCAATGCGGCAGGACGCACAATCATCTTCTTTCCTCCTCCTCTTCAGAAGGGCACACTTAAACTTGATCAACACAAAGATGAAATCTGACCAATAATGAAGGCTTTTTAAACCTTCATCCAGATTCTTCGGTTTTCCGAAAGGGCAAAGCCGCATTTGATTCAGATTATTCTCTGCATTCTCGAACAGATATGCGTAATATCAGACAAGTGTAAATCTTCTAAATCCACTGTGACAGTCCATTCAGCTGTCAATGTGTACTCTTCCACTCCCCCCCCAACCCCCATCTCCAGAACTACGTACACAAACAGTATTTTCTTTACATGAGACAGGAAGGAGCATCCCATTCTCCAAAATGCATTTGGTTTTGCCATCCCAACACCATAAACAGAAGCATGCATCAGCAACAATGCAAACAAAGTTTTAGAAGCTTTCTAGTTAGTAGCATGCAAGGATTACTGAACAAGACTCAACAGTAGCATTTACACAAAACCAAGGAGAACAGAGATCATCCTTCAACAATCTCAAAACAGAAAGATACATTTGATCAAGAAAAGCTATTAGTTCCAAAATATTTGAAGCACGTGGTTCTATATTTAACAAATAGTAGAGATTGAAGAAAACTTCCGTCCACGTCACCCAACAAAGCCAACAGAGTCTGCACAACATTTTTTTAAAATTGCATCTCTCTTCCATTCCAAGGCAACGTTTATCTATGCCACCGAGAAAGTTTTCTTCTCGTTCACAAACATACAACAACCTGAAGAGGTAGAAAAGCGAACCCACCAAAGTTTTCCTTTCTTCTGCCCTGTGGCAATTCCATGGTCTCCATTTGGCAGCTCCTCATGACAATTCAATGTCTTTAGAAGTTCATGATTTTAGAGAAAGGTTTGGGGAAGGGGTGGAATCATCTTTACATCAACTTAAGCTCTGTGGATCCAGGGGGTTTACGCAACAATTTCAATACTACCATAAAACAGTTTCTGCAGAGTCAGTTGCACCTTGAATCCAGATTTGTACTGTTTAACTGACCAGAGAGAATTCCCCCGCCACTACCCTGTTAACACGCCATATTAAGAGCAACTCCAGTGTAATCGCAAATCGGATTCAAAACGCACGTTTTGGGCCACCTACCTAGAGTTGATTTAAAATGTTTTAAAAGAGTGCAAAAGGGCTAACTGCGCTGGCTAACATTTTCACAGCTCTTTGAGCAGGAAACCAGCAGTTCTAGGCATGTCTTATAAACAGGATGCTCTTGAAAATGATTCTGTGGCTGTATTGATCTCAGAAGAATGACACAAGAAAAGCCGGTGTTCTGAGGAAACAAACTTCCAGAGAGAGGGAAAGAGGGAGGGAACCTGGATCAAAAAGGATGCCTACCTAACATCAAAACTATTCCTTTTTTAACTTAGAATGTGGCCTGAAAGTTTTGATCTGATTACCAAAAACATCAACAGACCAGGAGAATTTGCCATCAGCTGCACAGTTAGGACAGAGTCAAGTGAAAAGCAATCAAGAAATGATCATGATTGATGACAGAGGTGAAAGGTGCAAATTTGTGACTGAAGTCCACTTGAAATCTTCTCTTCTCTGGGATTTGAATTCAGTGATAACCGAACCGATTAAACATTTGCCCTCATGTCTGCAACACTGCTGCAGAAATTACTTGCAAAGTTATGAAGCTCCCTACCTTCAGTCTTCAACACTAACTCTATCTCTATCAAAATGAAAAGGTGCCTTGTTCTGTTGTCTTTTCTGGGCTGTTCCTACTTTTCTAGATTCTCCCTTTCTTCACCTTCTCTCTCAAAAACCCACCTTTCTATCGTGTCCCTCAGCACTTGTGAACTCATGTTTTAAGTTGTAAAGTTGTTACACTATTACTCGGGCATGCAGAAAAATCCCATTGTTCAACAAAACCACAAAAGAAATCTATGCAGGTAGCACCAATGTGAATCCACAAATACAAAGAATTAAACACAACAAAACTGAAAGCCTATAATGGAAGTGGAAGGAGGAGCAAAACTGAACAAGATCATCCCATCATTTTAAATCTTTTAGGCCAGTTTCCTGCAAGTAACCTCAGCAGTTAATCAGAACACAGCATCTTGCTGCGTTTCCTTCATTCTGCAAATCAAATGCAACTTCCACAAAATCAAATAAATTGATGGAAATGGGGATAATCGGATTAGTGGCACAGATATATAGATGCACATGGTCTCCTGCTTCACACCAGAAAACAGTTCAGGAATTGTACCACCATCCCAACTCATTCAAATTCAAAGGTTAACTGAAACCAAGCACCTCCCAAAACTATACCACTGCAGGAGGAAGATAGATGGCATCAGGGTTGAATCAAATACTTCGAATCTAAAGATGATCTCAAAAAGACAATACACTACAACAATTTAGCAAAATAGTACTGGCTTGGGGTTGGGAGAGAAGTAAAGAAGAAAGGGAAAAGGGGGCCATCATGTAACAACCATGACACCAAAGGTCAGGAATGTCCTGATAAACTGGCGAATGAAGTTTCTCACCAGTTAGGAAAGCAAGGAGGTAACACTGAGTTTTTACAAGACCTTCGGTTACTTCCAAGTTCCTTCAGAGCACCCTGCAAATGCGCAATCTTGGACCACATAGGACATTGGCAGTGAGACACACGGGAATACCATCTGCAAGTTCCCCAAGTCACACAGCAACCCTGACCTGGAGTTATATCCTGTTCCTTCACTGCTGTTGGGTGAAAAACTTGGAACTCCCTTCCTGACAGCACTGTAGTTGCAACTTCACCGAGACAGACTACAGCAGTTCAAGAAGCAACCACCTTCTCGAGAGTAATTAGGGACCAGCAACAATTGCTGATTTTACAACTCACATCCCAGGCACAAAAAATGTTACAATTTTAGACGCCCATTATAGGAAGAACATAGAAATAATGATCAAGGCAGAGCGCGGATTCTGGGATGCTTACATGTCTTAGCAGTTTGCTTTTGTTTGATCCTAGAAGGTCAACAGGTGAATTGAGAAAACTTTTCAACAATATGAAGGATTATGACAAGATAAATAGGGATTTTGACAAGTTAAGTAACAATGGACTGTCAATGGGCCAGCAGGACAGTAATAAGCATTATAAACTTGAGTTATGTACTTAATATGAAGAAAATATATAGTGTGTTCTGGTTTACTTTGCTCGCAAGTGTCCCCTTTCTTGTTTAGGAAACTTGCACTACCATTGCTGATCTGCAGCCATGAAGCTGTCAGATTGCCATTAGAAACCCAACTGATGCCCTTGTTGCAAGGAAACCTTCTGTCCTCATTCAGTCTAGCCTGTATGTTTCTGCAGTTGCACACTAATGTAGTTGACTCAAAACCTCTGAGTTGGCCTAGCAAACCGTGCAGATGTGTCAAACCATTATCTGCAGCAGGTCAAAAAGGTGGCCCACCACATTCTTCTCAAGGGCAACCATGGATAGGCGAAGAATGTCCGCCTCATCAGTGGTGCACACTTTGCAACAGTGAAATAAGTACTTAAGCAGAAAAATAACTTTCTATCAGCAAACATTTTAATCCATTTCTCTCCTGATTATAACAATTATTTGTCTGTGCTTCCCAGTTGAAACTATTGACTTTTCTTAGGTTCTGGTCCACACTGCATTACTAACGCTCCATTATTAGGTAAATTCGCTTTACCATTTCCCAGTTATTTCAACCTAGCGAGGTAATAGTTACTCTTGCACTGCTGAGCTGGGACAATTCCTCATTAAATGGACAGCTGAGTAGTTTCCTGGATAAGACAATAAGCAATGTGATTGTCATCTTGAGCTATGAACAACAAGCACAAGATATGTTGAATTACTAATTTACAAAATTACCATAGAATCATATAGTGCAGAAGAGGCCCTTCTGCACCGACAAGCAAAAAACACCTCAACTCCCACCTTATCCCATCTACCAGCATTTGGCCCACAGCCTTGAATGTTATGATATGCCAAGTGCTCATCCAGGTACTTTTTAAAGGATGTGAGGCAACCCACCTCCGTCAGTCTTTCTGTGGAAGAAAATCATTGGGTTTTTTTTCCAATTCATTCATGGAATGTGGGCATCGCTGGCTAGGTCAGCATTTATTGCCCATCCCTTATTGCCCTTGAACCGAGTGCTCTGCTAGGCCACTTGAAAGGGGATTTTAAGAGTCAACCACATTGCTGTGGGTCTGAAATCACATGTAGGCCAGACAGTGTAAGGATGGCAGATTTCTTTCCCTGGAGGATACTAGTGAATGAGATATTTTTTTTAATGACAATCGACAATGGTTTCACAGTCATCATTAGACCATTAATTCCAGATTTTTTATTAAAAATCTGCCATGCTGGGATTTGGATCCAGGTCCCCAGAGCATTATCTTAGATCTCCGGATTACTGGTCCAATGATAATACCACCACGTCACTGCCTCTCCACATAGTGTTCCACTGAAAACATTTGTGTCTGCTCAGTGTATTCAAGTAAAACTGCATTGGCGTGTTTATAGACGAGTGAAAAAAATGATACCTCTTTCCAGTATTGTGGCAAAGAATCAACGGTGATATTCCGTAGGAGGAAAATGCTCTTCATTGCAAACTAGGCAGTCAAAATTCTAGCTATAACACCCTTTCCCCAAAATGTTCACTGCTGGATTACAAACAGGTGACACTGTTGATTTCACAAAAACATTTAAACCTCTTTTAGGTTCTTTCTAGAGGAAAACTATTCAACTCAGCTTTTGCCTGATTTCTCACTAACATCCAGTATGGAGTAATCACTGAGTTTAACATCTGAATAAAGTAATTCACACAATATTCCATATGATCCGTTTCGTTAAACTATCACTCATGTTAATAAAAAGTAATTTAGAACTCCTTTTACTTTATTTCTTTTAAAAGAGAAATACCCAACCATGAGATAAAATCTCCAAGTCGGACTTTAGTCAACAACATGTTTGCTTTATGCAAAATACACAAAATCAAAAATCACTGATGGAAAATTCCTGGTATTTCATTTTCTGGTAATTCATTTTACTTCCAGTTGATCTCTATATTTAATATTGATGGATTTCTTTCCAATCTAAAAGATTAATGTTTAAAATGAAAGGAAAGGGGCATGAGAAACAGAATTAGGGATCAAAGAGATGATTACTGTGTTACTATGACCATTATTGTAGTTTCAGCAGTAATTAATATGCATCATAAAACGACCTCCACTAGGATTCGCGCTCATGCACACATTGGAGTAATTATAGCCATTCTTTTGAAAAGATGTATTTATTTTTCCTCCATTTCTATGCTGAATAACAAATTTTACTGAAGCGAGAGTTTCATTTCAGTTTCAGAACCAGCTACAACACTTGCTGAGCGCGAGCTCAAAAGTAAATGCTGGTTCCATGAAACACGAACCACATTGACTAAACAAACACCCAGAACACAGTCAGTTGCGCTTTTTTTTATACCAGATATCTTGATGTCCAGTCATTGGCCTTTTATGTTAGACACAATAATACAACCGAGGAAAGCATAATAATGGATGATGTGATTTGGCAAAGCAGAGAATTATTAGGTAAGCACCTTACTCATAAGTTTTGCACAAAGACATGCAATTCACGACCAGGTTACGATTTTCTAACCTTGCAATGTGCAAACATATAGCAGATGTGCAGGTAACAAAATCTGGACAACTATAGCAAGGTCACAGTGAATCCCTTAATAGACGCAGTATAGATGTATAAACATTCAGCACACCTTTCATCTCAAACATTTTAGTATTGACAGATATAGAAACCATTGCTTATTACTTCTATCTGAAAATTCCTGTATGATATCCAGAAGTCTCTAGTAAGTTATTTAAGTCAATGCAAGTGTGTTTATCCAAATTAAGCCAAACATATAAGAGGCATTAGCATTATCTAACGAAAGAAAATGGCTCTTCTATACGGTTAACAGAAATATGTGTCAGTATTCACCTGATCAAAAGAAACTAGAATCAGCTCCCCAACAGAAGCATGCAGAAGAAACTAAGGAAAAAGTGATCTTGTTTACAAGCAGAGGGCAAAGTTAATGGTACACCTCCCAGATCCTTGTTGCACTAGAAGAAATCATGCGTCATCTCCAAGGTTTAATGGAAGAGATACTCCTTCCTACTGCACTCACGAGTCTGCTAACCCAGGGTTTGCCCAGGTTTCCTCTTTGCAAGATATATTTACTCCAGATATTTTGCAGAAGCTGAGGAGAGGTTCAGAAACTGAGAAAAAATTAAGCCACTTCCAAACATGTACAGGTTGCTGTGGAACAAGAATTTCAACCAAGTTCCCTGAATTGAATTAAAACTTACAGAAAACATTAAAACCCCAATGAAGGCAATTTGATGGTGCATGCTTCTTTAATTATTGCAATTATTCCACAGACTATTTCCCTTCACTTGGCTAGGATGCTTCCTGCCCATTTTCTTGGATCTGCCCTACAGCCTCAAAAGAATTGCAAGCAGGGCATCTTCCATAGCTGAGCCACAGAGAGCAGGAGAATCAGTGATATACAAATTAACAATGTAAACTGTGGGAGCTTTGTAAATATCACATCTGACCCCAGGCTTCAATGGAGGGTAGCAATGTTCCATTCAATCATACTGCAATCTCAGTTTCAAAGTGGGCACAAGTAGATCTTAGATGAGGACAGTATGTGCTTTGCATCTGAATCCCTGAAGGATGAGCAGTCGGCACACAATGACACAAAAATGGCCTCTTGGGTGACACACTCAATAGCGATGCAAAGTACTCATTAAGGATCTCACCCACTTCCTTTGGTTCTATGCATAATTTCCCTCCTTTGTCCTCGAGTGGACCAACTCTTTCTCTAGTTATCCGCTTGTTCCTAATATATGTATAAAATGCCTTGGCATTCTCCTTAATCCTGCCTGCCAAGGACATTATGACTCCTAACTCCCTGTTTGAGTTTTTTTCAACGTTCCCCATTTTCTTCAAGGGCTTCATCTGTTTTTAGTTGCCTAGACCTTATGTATGCATCCTTTTTCTTTTTTACTGGACTCTCAATTTCCCTTGTTATCCACGGTTCCCGAATCCTGCCTTTCCTGTCCTTCCTTCACAGCCACATGCCTGTCCTGCACTCCGGTCAACTGCTCCTTAAAAGACTCTCACATGCCAGATGTGGATTTACCTTCAAATAGTCTCTCTCAAACAACGGCCTCCAAAATCCTGCCTAATCCGGTTGCCGTTAGCCTTCCCCCAGTTTAGCCTTGGTCCCATGCTCATCCCCAGTTTTTACACCCAAGAAGTGAACTATGGAAGAGGTCTTAACCAGATAGTTCACAAGCACATCTATTCAAGGGTTTTAACAAAACACAGAAGAGTACAGCATAGGAACAGGCCCTTCGGCCCACAATGTTGTGCCGAACATGGCACCAAATTAAACTAATCCCTTCTGCCTGCCCTTGGTCCATATACCTCTATTCCTTGCATATTCATATGCTAATCTAAGAGCCCCTTAAACGCCCCGATCCTATCTGCCTCCACCACCACCCTGGTAGGGCGTTCCAGACACCTACGAATCTGTGTAAAAAAACCTGCCCCTCACATCTCTTTTGAATTTTCCCCTCTCACCTTAAGTTCAAGCCCCCTTGTATTCGACACTTCAACCCTGGGAAAAAGATTCTGACTGTCAATTCTATCTATGCCTCATAATTTTATAGACTTCTATCAGGTCTCCCCTCAGCCTCCAGCACTCCAGAGGAAACAACCCTAGTTTGTCCAGCTGCTCCTTATAGCATATACCCTCTAACCCAGGCAGCATCCTGGTAACCTCTTCTGCACCTTCTCCAAAGCCTCCACATCCTTTTGCAATGTGGCGACCAGAATTGAACGCAATACTCCAAGAGCAGCCCAACTAAAACTTTATAAAGCTGCAACATGACATTCTGATTTTTGTACTCAATCCCCCGATCAATAAAGGATGCCATACGCCATCTTTAACATCCTATCTACTTGTGTGGCTACTTTCAGGGAGCTATGGACTTGAACCCCAAGATCCCTCTGTACATCAATGCTGCTCAGGGTCCTGCCATTAATTGTATACTTACCCATAACATTTGATCACCCAAAGTGCAGCACCTCACACTTGCCTGGATTAAACTCCAGCTGCCATTCCTTTGCCCATATCTGCAACTGATCTATATCCCACTGTATCCTTTGACAACCTTCTACACTATCCACAACTCCACCTATCTTTGTGTCTTCTGTAAACTTACTAACCCACCCACCCACGTTTTCATCCAAGTCATTTATATATATCACAAACAGCAGAGTAAGAAAGAAGAAACTGTTTCCAGTGTTAGAAAGATCAGTAACCAGAAGACAAAATGAAAAGCTCACTGGCAAAGGACCCAGAAACAAGATAATAATTTTTTTTATGCAGCAAGCTGCAAGTGATCTAAAATGCACTTCCTGAAAGGTGCTGGAAGAAAATTCAATAATAATTTTCAGAGTGAAATTGAACAAACACCAGGCGGTAATTTGCAGGGCAATGGTGAAAAGAGCAAGGGATTCAATGACCTGACATGGGTCAGATGGCCTTGTGCCATAGGATGAGCATGTTTTTTTTTAAAAAAAGAATGGTTTTCATTTACTCATCTTAAAGGTAGATGCAGATGTTCCTATTAACTGTGGCTTTAATATGTTGCAGGAATCAAACTTCACAACAGATCCTTAGAAAAATATGACCAGTGATTCTTTAGTTCAGCTTCCTGTTCTCCTTCTCCTCTCTTCCTCTCAGTCTGCATCTCCCACTTGGGTCCCTTCTCCTTCATTATAAAACTTGCATTGTGTCGTTGCGCTACTTTAATTTCTATTTGTCAGTGTCTTTTTACTCCAGCAATAAGTCAATTCCTACAGCAGTAGTTGACTCATATTATATATATAAAGTTTCTATATGATAAATCTTGCACAGGCACACACTTCACCCCCACAAGCCTTGCTTCCTCCTATTAGTTTTTAACTGGTGCAGGTGTTTTAATATTTTTAGGGAAATTATGAAAATCAGCATTTTCAATTCAATTTAGTTATGTCAATTGTCAGTACAGAGTTGCACCCTAGTCACCAGGTGGCTCAGACTAACAAGTGCTTCTTCAAGTCTTTCACCCAACTTGGTGACCAATTGCCGCATTCTTTTAATCATAGAAATCATAGAAACCCTACAGTGCAGGAGGCCGCCATTCAGCCCATTGAGTCTGCACCGACAACAATCCCACCCAGGCACTATCCCCGGAACCCAGCATATTTTCCCCGCCAATCACTCTAACATACACATCCCGGGGCACTAAGGGGCAATTTAGCATGGCCAATGCACCTAACCCTCACATCTTTGGGAAACTGGAGCACCCGGAGGAAACCCACGCAGACACGGGGAGAACGTGCAAACTCCACACAGACAGTGACCCAAGCCGGGAATCGAACCCAGGTCCCTGGAACTGTGAGGCAGCAGTGCTAACCCACTGTGCCGCCGTAATATAAAAACTGATCATGGAAAATGCCATAAGAGTTTCCTAGTATTGTAAGATATTTGAGGAAACAAACATATCTAGCATCATTTGTGAACATTTGAATCACTCAATATGATCTGTTCCTACTTTGAAATATAGCCTAGAATAATTTGACAAACAGGGAATTATTTGGCTTTTATGTCAATGTCCAGTAAAATAACTCAATGTTATCAAAAAATAGAAATATCAGGTTGAAGGGTGGCAATGCCACCAGAAGCTGCAGTGAGAACCTGTTTAATGGTAAGGAAAATTAAACACTTAACAATACAGCTCATACTGTGACAAAATGGGTGCATTCAAATTTGCTGCAATGACCAGTGTTAATGCTTAAAAATAAGCAGAAATAGAAAAAAAAAATCACATCCTACTCTCCCATGTAACATAATTTACCCCAGAACTCTATAGTTTCTGCTTCAATGTCCCACCATGTCCTCTATCTAATCTTCCAACACTGATTCCAGTCACCAGCATTATCTTTGTAAGCTCCCCTTGCAATTCCCATTACCCGCATGACGGCATACCTGATACAAGCAATGGCAGACGCTTCGCAGCTGTGGGGGAAACTCAGATGAGGAATTAATAATTGCATGGAAAAATCTCTCTGTCATTTGCAGTAGATTCCGCTGATTTTCATCCAAGCTTTCTGATGATTCTAACCTGTGGAGCAGTATTTACATTACCATTCTTATTTAGATGCCAAGAAAACCCCCCACAAAACACACAGAAAAATGTTTAAACTAATTTTTGCACGTTCATGCATTAAGCATGGAAATATAAAATTTAAATTATGACATTGGTGGGTCTCTGCGTTCCACACCACAATGTCAGCCAGTCTCCATGTCTGGTTTCATTTACTTGCCATGTGTTATATCTGCAGGTGCCAGTGTGACAGAGACTTCTAATGTTAAGTGATCTAAATTAGCCAACACATTATTGTATCACCTCCAATATAAATACAAATAAATTGGATCCTCTCCAATCTGGAGGATATTGAGAAAATGGTCACCATACAGGTAGAGCATACCTCATAACAAGTTCAAAAAACTGAACCTCTTCATTGGGGCCTCATCAAATTTGGAGTCTATAAAAGGCTCAAAGGTTCAGAGCCAGTACATCTGCCTCACCCCATGTGACATTTCCCCAAACTATTCTACACCTCCAATCCAAGTGGCTTTCTTGCTGTTTCCATTATCCTCCACCCAAAGTACTTTCCCCATTTCCTTCCTCCAACTTTGTCCAATTATCCTCCCCAACCTCCAACCCTGCATTTATCCAAAGACTTCACTTGACCTTGACCCTCCGTCTGCAAAAATTAACAAAAACCTTTCCGCTCTCTTTCTCTCCTCACAGCTCACCACTCAATGTGCGATCCTCCCTTGCCCGATTAATCTGATCAGAGCTGGAACAATAGCAGGCTGCAATTATTAGCCTGCTTGTCACTGGGCCAAGGAGGGAGGGCATGCATCTCTACAGCTGACCAATAATGCTGTCTTAGATTCATGGATGGTGAAGGGGGGGTGGTGCACATAGCAGGATAATACTTTCACACAACAGGGACATGCAATTCCTATGTCCCTGTTATGTGAAAGTATTGTACAATCAAAAGATCTGGATATATTTATTTGTGATAAAACAGACATAACATTCTGTTACTTGAACATCCTCACAGACCAAGTCACTGACAAAAATGGCAGAAAGACAATCCTAACCTGGTAGGATCAACCTCAAAGCTAAGGTGCTGTTTCTCAGGGTCCTTAAGTACCGTTTTTAACAATGGCTCAAGCAGCTTCTGCAGGTATGTAGCACCATAGACCTAAAAGCAGCAAGAGAGCAAATGGGTAGTTTGCAATGTAGAAGTAACCATAAATAGCACACCCTCAACATAAACCTTCAAGGATCCAATTAAATACTTGTCAATAAAGATTTGTCAGTAAAGATGTACGATGAAAACTATGGCTCTTATGCTGTGAGGAGCAGCACATCATGGGCGGGACATAGTCATACTTGGCATTTACACCAGAGAGGCCAGCACAAAAACAGAAAGAAGAATGAACCCCCCAACTTAAAACAGTCTATATGATTTAAAAAAAAGAGAACCAGATCGAGGCTGTAGCCTGATCTCTGGTTTAAAAACACTTGCAAAATTGATCTTCCAATTTAAAGTTACTGTCCCCTACATTAATGCCATCTAAAATGTTAAGATAACAATGGCTCTACTTAACCCCAAACCTCCAATTAAAAGTACATAAACTTAAATTTCCCTCAAAGTGTTGGCTTTCTGACTAACTATTGTAATTGTCCACTGGAGCATGCCAATTAAGCTTGGCGTCCAACTCACAAACAAAGCGCAGCACATTTTAAGTGGAAATCATTTAACAGGCACAAGGACCTTAGAGCGAATCTTGAAATACTAAGCAATATTGCTCACCCAATGACCAGGTAATGGATGGATTCCCTACTTCTGCATTTGCCAGTACATACTTTTCAATCAATTCATGTTGATGAATGAGAGAATGTTGGCTGGCAAGCATTAAAGCAGGAAAAACCAGGGTAATATGTTTCCAGATAAATGGAATAAAAGGGAACAGTATCAACATTAATATGAAATAGGCTGAGATCGAGCGATGCATTATAAGGCAAGTAGAGACTTGATTTTTCAGCTGCTGATTTTTGATGAGGAGTTTAGAAATGACAAGGAACTTAAAGGTTTTATAGGTAGGCAGGGGAAGCTATATTAAATTTTGTTGATCTGAAAGTAGAGACAAAATAGGAAAGCATGAAAGATTTTTATATTTTGGAGAAGTTGAGTTCAAAGAGGTGTTGAAGGACAATGGAATTTGAGATGAAAGGGAAAAATTATATTTAAAGACATTTAATTGAGTTGTGGTGGTTCTGTGGGGCAAAAAGGCCTGGAGACCTGATCTGCGTGGGGAGGTAGTGTGAAAATTGTGAATTTGAAGCAGCCATCCAGTTTCGAGCCAGAAAAGTCTTTGTTTTCAGAAAGAAGTTTGGTATCCACACCTGAATGGACATGTTTGAAAAGTCATGTTGTATACTTTTATTAAAGTAACAATACTTTGTTTTGGTTTATAGTTAAAATCTATAAGGGAATTGTTGCCAAGAAGGTAGTCCACTTGTATGCTTTGACCATGTAGGCTTTGTTTAGGGGTTTTCTGTAAGACTGTTTTAACTGGGCAACTTTAACCTCATGTACTCGTGTTTTTTTTTTCTTTTTAATATTTTTTAAATAAAATCCTAAAGGTGTTACTGGAGTTCTATGCTTTTGGGATCAGTAGCTTTTCCTGTGCACTTCCAAAATACAAAAGATCTATAATCAGTAAGACATGGGATCTGGCTTGTTCAGCAAATGACACCTGCTGTGGTCGTAACACTGCTGAGATAGGGCCTGTGCAACTTCCAACTCTTAAAGGCCTAAGATAAAAATGATACACCATATCTGGGGGTCAATTCAATCTGCTTGAGCAGATTCTGGGGTCAATAAGGATTTAGCTTTTGTTACTAGAGAAGCTCCTTTGTAGGTTTGCTTGCAAATCCCTGGTTCCTCTGAACAAGCCAGCAAAGACTGTGTACCCTCAATTCTTTTTTTTTTGCAGGAAAGCAAATATGACAATCAACTGTAATGGATACACATCAATACTTGTAGATAATTAGTTGCCCAATCAGGAAAATTAGTAAAGCTTCACATACAATTCATCTCAAAAGTCCTTAACATGCATAAGTATGGCACAGATTTACCTTAAAACAGAAAGTCATTATTTTACTTGCAAGGCTGTTGCCTCTAAAGAGGGTTTGCATGGAATCTGCTAGCTCAACCTCTTTAGAGAACATGTTCCAAAGCAATTGATAGAGAAGATGACGCGAATCAAATAACGTCACCAGGACACGAGCAAGCTCATCCTGCAGGGGGAGGAAGAGAGGAAGAAAAACAAACATATCAAATTAATTACAGGGCTGCAACAAATAACTGAAGGTGGTGAATAAACTACTAGAAAGAACAGCGCAGGGTTAATAATGCATGATGCCAGTGAGAAGCAGCAAAGAATTAGGTTCGCACAGGACTCTTTAAAAAGCATTTCCTGTCTGATATTTTCAACCCCCACCTGCCCCCACCCCCGCATTACTAAAGTTTTGTTTCAGTTCTACACAGAAAGGATGGTCACTAGAGTCACTTTCCCACAAAAACTATGACCTATCAAATACAAAAAATTTCAAGCACAAAGGGGGAAACAGTGATTAACTGTTATGGGAGAAGTCTCAAACTTAAGCCATCAATAATTAGGTCGAGTTACTGTGCTCAATAAATCATGGAATCATAGAATCTTTACAGTGCAGGAGGAGGCCATCTGGCCCATCGAGTCTGCACCGACCACAATCCCGCCCAGGCCCTATTCCCGTAACCCCATAAAAGAGCAGGCTAAATTACAGAACAGTACTGGTGCTCTGATTTGAACATGGTAGCAAGAGCAGCAATTTCTCTCTTCCAAGGATAGCTTGAGCAGGTGGTGAACTTTTGACTTGTATCCCAGGGATGTTTTTTGCATCCAGAAACAGGTCAAATGGCACTGCTCATTTAGATAAAAGAGTACTTGGCCATTGACAGACCTGTGGAACCGTCAATTCAGCTCCTTGCCCTACCTCAAAGGCGAGGGATTTTATATATTTATACAAGGTTTTATACATCTGTGGACATTACTGGCATTTATTGACAATCCCTAATGAAGCACCCCGAGTGACATGCTTTGCCACTTCAAGGAGCAGTTAAGGGTTTGTGTGGGACTGGACTCGCATATATAAACATACAAGACCCAGTGAGGATTCTCAGACTATTGTGAATGAACTTGAAATGAACTTCTACAGGTTGAAATCCTAACTCCTTTTGGGCATTAACTGAAGCAATGATTGAAGAAACTCGATAATGAGCATTTACATGAGGAAAGAGAATCTATCCAGACCAAGAGTAACAGGCCTCTGAAATCAGTCGATGGATAAAATCATGAGTCCAGGCCCAAGTGCCTAAACTTAATCTCCCCCCCACCAATTGTGCAGCTTATTTACAAAGCTATGCACTCTAATTACATAATGCTTGTTGTATCACTGTAGAGGCCATTCCTTTCTCAAAAAGTTCAATCAGACCCCAATGAGATCCCAGTTAAGATTTTTTTCCCCCCCCGCCAAACCCAACTTTCTGCTAGTTTCTACTGGCAAGAATGTGTAAGAGTCAAGATATAGGTCTAGTGCTTAGCTCCGACCAAGTCATGCTACCTTTTTAGAACTGCTACCCAAACCTTAGCTACGTTAAGCTGCCAAAAGCAAATCACCACCACGAAAGAAATGACTAAAGGACTACTTAAAAACCGTTCTCTGCTCAAAGCAGCTGCAGAATTACTGCAATTGGATCAAGAGTGCATTTTGCTCATGTGCACATTTTAAGCTTTCCTACCTGTTGGTTGAGATTTGTGACTGGCCCAATGGAAGTCTGTGGTAAAAATGAAGAATTGCATTTTTTTGAGCTATATCCATGCAGTACTTTTCAAGAAATTGCAATTTGTAAAACTCAACTGTGGGAACGGTTTAATAGACGGCGTGCAGTCCAATTCCAGTTGGGAGGAAGGACAGAATCAGAGAAAATTCAACATCCCATCACTCTCCATAAAGTCCCCACATAATTAATTGTAAGATCTGACTTTTATTTCTCTGCGGAGAAGTGTGCGACCTTTACTCCCGCCTTCCCTCTAATGATCTGGGTAATTTAAGAACTTGCCCTGATTTGGGGGCAATAATGATGTGGGTGAGGATGATTGGGGAAGGGGTGGTGAAGAAAAACAGAGAAGAAATCACTTTGCCAAAACACCACCCTGTCACTCCGTGGTATGCCATTTTGTAGCACCATAATTCTACCTAGACCACTTAAATGCATCCCACTTGGGACAATACATTGCCGTGAGCTGTAGATTTGACCTGGGTTTAGTGACATATCCGACTGACCTGCAAGTAGAATATATTGAATGGAGAATTGCAATTCATCATCTTTTAAAATGACATTTACATGATAACAGGTAATACATATGTACCTTCTATTCTAGAAAGAGCTTCTATTTTAAAAATGTCCAGTACAATAAAAAAATGCTTATGTAGGGGACAGGTAGAAGAGGGGACATGATCATACTGAAAGGCAGCAGAGAAGGAGAGAGGCGAAACGGGAAGGAAGTAACTCAACACACCGGGGAATGGGCCAATAATAAACATGGAGAAAAAACGAACAAGAACCCATAGACCCAACTCAGCTTTGACAAAGGGTCATCTGGACTCAAAACGTCAGCTCTTTTCTCTCCTTACAGACGCTGCCAGACCTGCTGAGATTTTCCAGCATTTTCTCTTTTGGTTTCAGATTCCAGCATCCGCAATAATTTGCTTTTAAACAAGAACCCATGTTTCCTCGGGCCCATGTGGAAACTTTTCATGTGAATTAACTGAAGGTCATACCTACCGCAGCAAGACCTCCTTGAATGAAATTAGAATTCATAGAGTCATAGAAATCACAGTGCAGGAGGCGGCCATTTGGCCTATCGAGGCTGCACTGACAACAATCCCACCCAGGTCCCATCCCCATTACCCCACATATTTACCCTCCTAACCCCCTTGATGCTAAGGGGCAATTTATCATGGCCAATCAACCTAACCCGCACATCTTTGGACAGTGGTAGGAAACTGGAGCACCCGGAGAAAACCCACGCAGACACGGAATTCTGGTTTTTAGACTAACACTTTACCTAATGGTGCTGTGAACTATTCTTGTCACCTACATGCAACTAAGTTGACTGGAAATATATAAAAATAGCCATAGACTAAAACTGAGGACCACAAAGTAATTGACCTTCATCTGCATCAGTTTATCCAACTGGACAATTTTAACTGTTCTCTCACTCTCCACGTCCCTTCACCACTTGGTAGCATTTATTGGATAATAACATACTACCAGAAGAACGTTCTCAACACAGTGCAATTCTAGAAATCATCAGCTATATAATGGAATAGTTAAGCATCAAAGCCAAAGAATTTTAAGCTTTGTTGCCACCTACAGACAAAGTCATACATTGCATTGACATCATTTCACCAGCATCTACCATCCTGGTAGTTACCGAATATGGGAGAAGGGTTTTCCACAAATTTTGGCAGTGTCTTATCATTTCATTTACCACAGACCCAGACAGGATGCAAGGAAAACCTGCCAATGGTGAACTTTAGGAATCAGGTGCCAGCAGGCCACACCCCCATCCCCCCAGGTATCTATTCCTCTCAAGCCAGCTACACTTACCACGTCATACAAACATCAAATTACTCCTACAGCTTCCCAAAATATTTCCGAAATAAACACATCTAGTTTTAGTTTGAATGAATCAACACTGTTTCTACTGTTCCCTTAGGTAGTCTGTTAGCACTCACACTGAAATAATTATTTAGTTTTGAGTTTGTCCCCTTCAAGGAACTGGCAGTGTCTGCCAATTTTATTTTTCTGGGTAAGGTGGACCAGCTTGCCTTGGTTATCTAGTTGCTTAAGGAGCCTAAAATCAGCACTCAGCCTTGCGTCTTTCAAAAAAATGCCCAATTTCCATAATCACTCTTCATAATTCAATCTCTCCATCTTCTCGAGATATTCTGGTGCTCTCTTCTGTACTCTTGCATCAGCTGTGATATCCTTCTGTACTACAGCTACCCAGACCTGCACATGCATTCTTATTGCTGGCGCACCAATTATTTAGAACATTGCAGATGCCTTACTATCTTGGCTCAATGTTGACTTTGTAAGTCATCCAAGACCTGATGAAGTTTACTCACTGGGATTGGGAATCACTGCGACTGCTTCAACTCGTCAATAAACTATAGAATCCTGCAGTGCAGAAGGAGGCCATTCGGCCCTTCAAGTCTGCACCAAAATATCCCCAAGTTCTTCCTCACTTTATTTTCCTAAACAGCAAAAATCCCTTGCTGGATTATTTTGTCCTCACATTCCTTAAATGTTGAATTTCATCTGCCTATCTGCCCAATTCCTCCTCATAATCAAATCACCATGCAGCTTACCCAGTTTGGTCTAACACCTTCATGAGCTTTTTTATTTTCTGCAAATTTTCCACCGCACTGCCATTATTTATGAAGATATTAAACAAGTTGTCCCAAAATTGACCCAATGGAATCCTATGGTTCTCACTCTGCCAGGTTTATGATAATGCTCATATCAATACTCTAATAATCATTAGAAATGGTTGAAGTAAGTATATTCAAAGTAATTCATAGCGCTGTGTCAAAAAAAATAAGTCCAACTGCAGGATTAAGTGATTGAAGAATATGAGTACAAATCTCTCTGTTTGAATCCTTTCTTGGTCTTCTCATCCATGAACTGAGCTAGGTAATTCGTGAAGATGCTACACAGAGTCTAACTACATACATTTAATATTTTTTCACAAATTAGATCAGGCTTGCATGAGCTTAGGGGGTGGGGGGGGGGGGGGGGGGAGAGAGAGAGAGAGAGAGAGAGAGAGAGTCGAGTGGTGTAGAAATGAGAATTATCTTGCATTTGTCACTTCACCCGTCATTCACAGTTTACTCGACCACCCACCATTCCCAGGCAAGAGGATATTAGCATGAGAATCATGCTTCTAAGGTAGTTTCACCTTGCACACTCTTTGGAATACAAACACTAAAAAGTCCTTCAAGTAACCAAGTATTTCAAACATTATGTGCACCTGCTTAACGCAGGTGACATTGCCAGAATAAGTCCACTTACCCACTGAGAACAAGGCACCACGTTAGCTAGAGCCATTGCAATGGGCAGCTCTCCCTGATCTCCCATCATGGTGACCAACTCCACAAGTCTTTCAAACCGGTCGGCCAGGACAGTTTCTGCAAGTGTGTCAAACTCTGTTCCCTGTTGAAGAATTTTAGTTAGCACTTCCATGAATGTAGCTCTTGTTTGAAGATCTTTATGGTACCCCAAGCCTAAACACAGTAAAATGAAACAAATCCAATTAGGGTTTTGTTATGGTTGGGTGGGAAAGACATTGTTCTTGCCAAAGAGCATTCATTGATAATGGATTTTCTAAAAACAAATCTTCTCAATAAAAATTAGCATGATTCATAAAACCTCAACAATGCTGAAATCCAGCATAAACCCAATATAAACAATGCTACCTGAACACATCTTGGAAAAGACACCAACATTTGTAAACACTAAATTTGTCAACTTTGGAATCATATTTTGAGATTGTTTACCTCAAATTTTCGATTTAATTTCTGATTGAGACAGCGTGCAGAGGAAAAGTTTATTTATTAGTCACAAGTATGCTTACATTCACATTGCAATGAAATTACTGTGAAAATCCCCTAGTCGCCACACTCTGGCACCTGTTCGAGTACACAGAGGGAGAATTTAGCACGGCTAATTCACCTAACCTGCACAACTATAGGGTTCGTGGTGGGAGATATAGGAAGGATATCAGAGGTAGGTTCTTTACGCAGAGAGTGGTTGGGGTGTGGAATGGACTGCCTGCAGTGATAGTGGAGTCAGACACTTTAGGAACATTCAAGCGGTTATTGGATAGGCACATGGAGCACGCCAGGATGATAAGGAGTGGGATAGCTTGATCTTGGTTTCAGATAAAGCTCGGCACAACATCGTGGGCCGAAGGGCCTGTTCTGTGCTGTACTGTTCTATGTTCTATCTTTAGAGTGTGGGAGGAAACCGGAGCACCCAGAGGAAACCCACACAGACACGGGGAGAACGTTCAAACTCCACACAGACAGTGACCCAAGCCGGGAATCGAACCCAGGGTGTGAGGCAGCAGTGCTAGCCATTGTGCCACCGTGCCGCCCCACAGAGATGGCCTTCATTCTAATGCAAGCAGGGCAGTCCAACACAAACTAGAGCCTTGTTTGTTGAATCTGCACTCTTTCAATGATAGTAATTTGAATCTTTATATTTGAAAAAGGTTTAATTTCTACCCTTTGAATTCAGTAGTGATAACACAGCTGGTTTGCTAAGGCATGAGCTTGTATCTGGAATGCTAAGAACTTGAATAAGTTACTGCACTAAAAACTAAAGCAAAATACAAACATCTTTCAATTCTGCAAATTGTAATGATATTTTTTGCAATTCAGCAGTCAGAAGATTTGACTTGATGTGTTTTACATTTGAAAAACCAAGATAAGGAAGAGCAAAAATCAAGATAAGTAAGGAAGAATGGACTCCAATAGCCTATTTAGTTAAAAACATAAGGTTGCTCAATGTGGAAATTCAAGTCTTGCAAATCAGTACTGCCCGAGTTTTGATCCAATTGGTGGTGAGGTACCTGATCGCAAGAAAGGATATAAAGTAACCCAATCGCTGCCCAGTGGTCCTTGTTCAGATGTGCCTGCATGCCTGTTGATCAAGGACAGTATCTGAGGTACTTAATGCTACGAGAGCCCATCAGATGCAGACTCAGCAATGAAGAACAGCCATTTCAAAAAAGGCTGATGGTTGACTGATGCAAACCTTAGTTTGAAGCAGCATCTCTGAGTGCAGGGGAATGGCATTTGATCTTTACGCGAGGATTGCTACATGTTTAAGTTTATTTATTAGTGTCACAAGTAGGCTTACATTAACACTGCAATGAAGTTACTGTGAAAATCCTCTAGTTGCCACACTCTGTTCGGGTACACTGAGGGAGAATTTAACATGGCCAATGCACCTAACCAGCACATCTTTCAGACTGTGGGAGGAAACCGGAGCACTCGGAGAAGACCCACACAGACATGGAGAGAACATGCAGACTCCGCACAGACAGTGACCCGAGGTTGGGAATCGAACCCGGGTCCCTGGAGCTGTGAGGCAGCAGTGCTAACCCACTGTGCCACCGTGTGTGTCACAGGACTCAATCTAAAGGAGCTTGATTTATACTTGATTCAAGTATTTCCGTTCAAACCTGAATTTCAAAGCAACTATGTTCTGATCAGCCGCCCTTGAGGAATGGTGAATTATTTTCAATGATTTGCTCTGCTCACCTATGGAGTGCATAAGGCCACTATCTACATTTGCGTTGAGGAGGTTGGACATGGCAAGCACTGTGCAGTGCCTGAGCGACGCAAGACGGCGTGACATCCCTCGTTTTCGTCCACCTGTTTGTGCTGTTTCCTCCTCCACTTCACTGCAGTCATTTAGCAAATTCATGAAGAGGGTAAAATACCTGAGAGAGAGAGAGAGAGTGATTCCCTGAACATCAACATTCTCGAAAACTGGTTTTTTTAAAATCATTTATGTGGCAGCTGTGGAATTTTTGGACAAAGTTCAAATCAATGTAATTTAGCTTTGTTGAAGTGGACTTACTTCAGGAAGAGCTGCGACTTAGCCTCCATTAGTTCAACACCATCCCCCTCTTCTGGCTGTAAAGGTAGCCCAGCAAGCAAAGATACCACTGCCTCCATGCTCGCCTGGTCAAGGTCTCTGTGGAAGACACCATAAAAAAACATGGACGCAAACTCATTCTTCTAAACTTCACACAGCTCTTTGTTCTTTTTGTACTGTCAAGGCAAGTTGTTTCTTTAATGCCAATGCAAGTCAAGTTTATAATTGAAATGGTGAGTAGATTTCTTTTCCATGCAAAGTGTCTGCATCAATAAATCTTAAAGCACGTTTAGGTGGCATTTGATGGTAAATTAAAACCAATCTTCTCCATACTTTTTGGGGCGGGGGGGGGAATACAACATGCAACATAATGATAAAGCTCTTCTTCATAAAGTGATTTAACGATTTTGTCTCTTGTTTCATGCAGTGAAAATCAACCCACATTTAACCTACACAATTTTGAAAACCTTATCTACGAAAGAATACATTAATGGGGGGAGATGAAGAATTTAACCATGGTTAACTCTGGCATTTAGAACTCTTAAAGCAGGGGAAAAGAGACTCAGTTGAACCCATCATTTGGAGGTAGGGATCGAAGCAAGAAAGAGGGTGCGAGAAACAGTGAAAATAGGAGACAGAAAGAGGGGCACAGAAAACTTAAGAAAATCATAATTAAAAAATGAATTTGGATCTTTGAAATTTTGCTCCTTAACATATCTATCGAATCACTGAACCTATTGCAATATTTTGTGACCATCTGATGACAGGCAAATGAAACAATTTGGTACTTGGGTTATAACATTTTTTTTTAAAACACACATTTGACTTAAATAGAAGTAGAAGACAGTAGTTTAAAATTATTGAGCCTCAAGTGAGGAGAGAGGTTAGTTTTTTTTTTAACCCTCAATATTGTATCTGTGAACCAAACAAGGCAATTAATGTTATATTGAATTGCTTAAAATGCAACTGCGGGTGTGCCTACACCTCGGACTGCAGCGGTTCAAGAAGGCAGCTCACCACCATCTTTCAAAGGGCAGCCAGGGATGGGCAATTAATGCTGGCCTAGCCATCGATGCCCACATCCCATAAACAATTTTTTAAAAATCTAAATACATAACTGCTTTATAACACAATTGAAGGTTGCAATGGACAATTAGCAGACACATGTACTCCTGTGCCACATTGAGTCCAGAATGGTGGGGTCTGGAAGAGGATAGTAATTTGGTTGAGGGGGCAGCCATCAGGATTGACTGGTGGAGATGAAGCGTTTGGGAATGGACAGATAAGCTGCGATGCTTGATTACTTTTGGAACTTGGAGAACAGAAATAGGAGAAGGCCATTCAGTTATCACGAGTCTATTCTGCCATTCTGATCTGTATTTAAACAAATCATTTCCTTCAAAGTTTAAGTTGGTGAGATTGATGGTGAAGTGAATAGGCTATAAAAGTTAGAAGGATTTTACCTTTTTCTAGTCTTTATTAGATACTCTCAATAAATACATAGGATCACCTCAGGAATAGAGGACAATCACTTAAGCATTCAGAAATCATGGCCTGGGAATATTTGATCAAAAATAAAACTGCTTTACCTCGTTAAACATTTCACATCATCTACTGCAGCCTGGTTTGATGTTCCCATAACCCAATCAGTCAGGTACTCCACCATCTTGTTCCTGGAAGAAAAGTCAACTAAATATTATATTGCAACATGGATTCACAGCATCAATCTCCCTCAATTTCATATGTTGATGTGGTTGACTCTTAACTGTCCTCTGAACAAGGGCAATTAGAGATGGGCAATAAATGCTGGACAGCCAGTGACACCCATGTCCCACAAATGAATTTTAAAAAAACATTTACTGAAGGAGGAATCTCAACAATTATGATGACAGCTCAAATCCAATATCCTTACTTATAGCCTATGCCTCTGGATGTTATCATTCTTGGTCATCTTTTTATATCCACATTACAAGAAAATTTGCACTGAAATTCTCACCTAAATTTCATCTCTTGACAGAAGGAGAGATCATCTCGTCTCTCCATCATTACTTCCACCAGTTGACAGAGTTTAGTTTTGATCTGGATTGCATGGACTGTATTCCCAAGGACACGCACATACCTGCATCGAACAACACAAAAGGATGAGCCAACGTTCTGCAATTTGGACCCTATTTGTTGAATTTATCTTTTGTATCTACTTGGTATGTGAAGTTAGTGGAAGCTAATAAAGGAATGCCAGGCAATCAAAAGATTAGTTGGTCTATCATTCGGTATTGCGTATGGAATTGGTTCTCAAATTAACAGCAAAACAGTCTGAATCCACTATTCTTTAAAATCTAAAGCACATTAAGGCTATTATAGGTATGATTGCACTGGACATTGTGGTCAGAGCTTTCACTCTCCACCTCTGCTTCTCAGAGCAACATAGATTCACTCTTCTGGCCCAGGCGACTCATTAACTGAGGAATGCCAAACTATTTAACGCTTTGTGTATCTAATTTTATCCTATCCAATATTTCTGTCCCCACCCCACCTCCCCCCTCCACAATTGTGACATTAACTTCACTTCAACTTGTAAAGAATGATGCAAAGTACTTATTCTGCACCTCAATCATAAAGATGACTTCCTTTCTAGTCCCTAATCAGCCACACCATTCCTTTCACTATTCTTTTATGTGTTTTATATATTTTTTGAAATGGATTCTATTTTATGCTGCCCACTATTCTTTTTCATATCCTCTTTGCGCCCTGCATTCAGCCTGGCTTTCAAGGATATTTGATATTTGTTGGAGCTTTTTTGTTTTCTTTTAATCTCCATTTCATTTGCCATCCAGGGAACTCTAATTTTGGAGATTGCACCATTGTCTCTTAATGGGAATAATGTTTATATCCCATTGCTCATTAACTATTTTACTGAGCAATCTTTGTTTGCAGTCTAACTTGGCCCAATCCCATCTCAAACCACTGAAGATGTCCCTCTTCCAGTTGGCTGTCTTCACCTTTGAGACAATCCAATTGGCTTCACTGCTCCTGGTGAAGGGAAATGGGAAGCGAAGATAGAAGAAAGGGAAAGATTTCTGATTCCATTTGCCACTGTAAAAAATGAACAGTCAGGATTGGACTTTATGATACCATTCCACCTCAATTGCCCAACACTGATAGATGTATAATGGTTATTCGGACAAAATGGTCAGAAAGGGAATCTCATACCTAACTAAATTTAGCATCATGGTCTCAATGCTGGCCTGTCCCAGGTGCTCCGAACTGCCATCCGTGTGATTATCGAGTAGGTTCTTCATAATTGCTATAGTCTGTTCCACAAACGGTGTGTTTGTATCATTCAATAAAACCTGAACGAAAATACAGTTACACTTTAGGGAGCACCGCTTTGTTTAAAAGACAATGTAGTTGGGACGCTTCAGCCAAAAGCGACTGCAGTTCCCTTGGTGTTATAACCCAAAACGTTACTGAAAAACACTATTATGGTCAAATACAGAAAATAGTCAGCATTTGGCATAAAATACAAGACAGTTGTATCAATATATACTGAAACTGCTCTGCTGGAAAGCAATGCAATCAGATACTGTCATAAGATACTTTCACCAGTACAATTACTTCAAGAACTGAATTTACATGCAATACATCGCAACGATTGCAAGTTTGGGCAACATAGCAGAAACAGCTTTGTACACATTTTACTTCAATTGCTATTAAATAAAAAGAACCAGCAAATTCATTTACTTGGGACGCTCACCTGGCCTTGCAAGTCAAAAAACCTGCTGATGCAATTTTTCAACTTGTTGAAGAGCATTGGGTAAAGTACAGGGCTCAGTTCCAGTCCAACCAAGTCTTTAATGTTAGTCCTAATCTGAAGCCCTACTTTCTCATGATTGCACACCATCAGTGCGAGCAGCCGTTCCAAAAATTTGCTGACTGGAGTCTCTGCATTTACTTCAGTTGAGACCATAGATATCATGGAACCCTTCCTTTCAGTAATTGGTCCCATGGGAGGGCTGTATGTAACTGAGCCTGGGTTAATGCGATGCTGGAGACAGACACCTCCTATTGCACACAAGAAGCCTGTCATGTTAATCCACTCCTGTAGAGAATCGGTGTCCGACAGGTCTATCGAGCCACCCCCACTTACGTGAGACATCCGGCGCTTAACAATCGTCTTATGAAGGCTTTCTGTCACCTAAATGTGGAAGCATTCATCAGTACATATTATAGTAAATGAATTATTCAAAAGGCAAACAATTCTATATGTACAACAAAACCAATACTTCATTAAAAAAGTCTTCACCAAAACATAATAAGTTATGCAAGTCGCACAAAAAAAGTAGACAGCAGAATTGGAGGCAACTTGATGGAATGGATGGTAAATTGGTTGAGGTGCAGACATTGAGGTGGAAGGGCCATTCTCAGATTGTGGGGTACTGGCAAGTGGCGTTCAGGAATCAATGCTGGGGCCTCAGCTTTTCACTCTATTTCCAGATTCACATTACTTTTGTCAAGAGAATTAATTATTAAGTTTCTATATGATATTAAACATTCAAACAATGGATTGTGTAGAGAAGAATTTCCAAAAGGGCAGATTAAACGCATTAATGAGCAAAAACAGTTACAGTCGTGTTTGAAAGTGCAAAATACAGTTTGAATGCAAAAATGGCAGAATAATGAGACACTAATTATGCAAAATTATCAATGAAAGGATTTTGGGGTCCTGGCTTGAACACTCTCTCAGGTGCAGAAAGCCACAAGACCAATAGGATCTTGAGCTTTGTCACAAGTGTTAGGAAAATGCACACACACGCACATGCATACTGCTACAGCTCTTTAAAGATGGCTGTGTTCAGATTTGGGCACCTCACCTTAGTGTTAAAACCTGGAATGAAGGAAATTAACCATGACAAAATTGGGTAAACATAGGTTGTTTTCCCTAGGAATCAGGAGACTGACACATGATCTTCACAAGGAGTGAAAATATTGCAGGATGTGACAGAGAAGATGGCGAAAGACTTTCTAACAGATGTGGAAATCCAAAACAAGAGGATATTTTAGAATTAAACCAGTTAAAAGCAAATCTAAAATGCTTACCCACAGGTCATTAAAACGTGATACACAACGTTTTAATGGGGCACAGGTTCAGAATTAACCCGCATATTTAGACCAAGATAATTACTTGAAAAGTGCAAGTTTTAAAGTCCAAGAAGAAATTGGGATCAGAAAACTGATTTGATCACAAAACAGGAAATATTGAAAATGGGGGAATCAGGAAACGGAGATTGAAGAGGTAGAATACAGCAAGCTTGTCTGTTCCTATGCGTAACACTTTCCAGATCATCAACAAGGCTGTCACAGGAAGTAATGGAGAGATTTTGAGTGGATGACTACTATGGGGAATCATAGAATTCCTACAGTGCAGAAGAAGCAATTTGGCCCATCAAGTCTGCACCGACTCAGCATCTTTCCCAGAGCTATACCCAGCCTCACCACCCCCCGCCCCCCCCCCCAACCATCACCATGCATTTACCCCGCTAATCCTCCCCCCATAACCTACACATTTTGGGACAATTTAGCATGGCCAATCCACCTAGCCTGCACATCTTTGGACTGAAAGAGGAAATCGGAACACCCGAAGGAGGTCCATGCAGGTACAGGGGGAACATGCAAACTCCACACAGACCGACGGGTGGAATCAAACCCAGGTCCCTGGCGCTGAGAGAGAACAATTTAAGTCTCTGGAATGGGCACACTTGAATTATTTTCTCAAGCAACCTCATGTGGCTCAAAACCATTAGTCTCTATGGCGATGATGCAAATCTTGGGGCAGAACCAAATGCTCCCACCCTCCTCCCAAAGTTATAATATATTATCTTTGATGAACTAATATCACCTCAATCAAAATGTGCTCTAACTTTACTATCAATAATACATATTCTGCCATAAGTGCATGATGAAGTTTATAACTGGATCAGCACCCACTAAAAATTAACTGGTGTTTTGGCCATCGTTAACTATGTACAACTCATGATAGGCAGGTGCCCTCATTGACACCAGTTATTTAGAATGAGTGTTCAGTAGGCTTCAATGAACTTTTCATTATGTTTGTTATTGAGTGAAAGCCTTCACCAGTTGGTTTGTTAATACCTTTACAGCTTAATGTTAATCAAAAAAAGTTTAAAGTTTATTGATTAGCCACAAGTAGGCTTACATTAACACTGCAATCAAGTTACTGTGAAAATCCACTAGTCGCCACACTCCGGCGCCTGTTCAGGTACACTGAGGGAGAATTTAGCACGGCCAATGCACCCTAACCAGCACGTCTTTCAGACTGTGGGAGGAACCCAGAGCACCCGGAGGAAACCCACGCAGACACGGAGAGAACGTGCAGACTCCGCACAGTTACCCGAGGCTGGAATTGAACCCGGGTCCCTGGCGCTGTGAGGCAGCAGTGCGAACCACTGTGCCGCAGCAAAAGGATGAGCAGTAAAAAGTAAAATTTTAAGGTCAAAAGTCATTGTTGAAAGTGGGGGGGATATGATATTAAATTGCAACATAAAGATTAATGAAAACAGAAAATGCTGGAAAACTCAGCAGATCGTGGACGACACAATGGTTAGCACTGCTGCCTCAGAGCGCCAGGGACCCAGGTTTGTTTCTCATCTTAGGTGACTGTCTGTGTGGAGCTTGCACATTCTCCCCATGTCTGTGTGGGTTTCCTTCGGGTGCTCCAGTTTCCTCCCACAGCCAAAGATGTGAGGGTTAGGTGGATTGGCCACGGTAAGTGCGCAGGGTTACAGGGACATTTTCGCGCAGAGTCGGTGCTGAATTGATGGGCCAAATGGCCTCTTCTGCACTAACTGGATCATATGGTTCTATGGTCTGGCAGCATCTGTGGAGAGAGAAAGAGTTCATGTTTCAACTCTTCTAAAGAGCCATATGGACTCCAAACACTAACTGTTCCTCTCCCCACAGACGCTGCCAGACCTGCTTGAGATTTTCCCGTATTTTCTGATTTTATTTCAGATTTCCAGCATCCACAGTATTCTGTAAAGATTAATGCCATTGCCATTCTTTCTGTAACATATGATTGAGGCACCGAAGGTTATTTGTGGTGGAAGAATTGATTAACCTTTTTGACAGGTTCTCAAAACTGGTGAATTACTTATTATTTCTTCAATGAAAATGTGGCCTTGCAAGTAGAATATTTAAGCATAAGCAATAGGCCAACATCATGCTTCTGCGCACGTTACACAACATGTCCCTCCAGTTAGGGCCACACATCTAGAGTATCCGGAAACAACAGCTATTTTCAGTTCTGGTGCATTTTCTTATTGACTTGGGGAGGAAATCTCTGCCAGGGAGGGAACTTGTTTTGGCTTTTGGCATCAGCATCACCATTAAATATGTAAATTGCTGCAGATGAGAAATCTGAAATACAAACAGAAAATGCTGAAAATACCCAGGTGGTCAAGCAGGTCATCTGGAGAACGGGAATACGTTCCCTCTCCATGGATATAGTCAGACTGGCTGATTATTTCCAGCGTTTTCTGATAATATTCAAGTATCCATGGTTCTCTTTTCCATGTGCCACCATGGCTTAAACTTCACCAGAATAAGAGTATCTCCTACTGCCCAAACATGTTTCCATGCCAAACATCCCTACACCTGCTATGACCGAGATTGTTGGCAAATCATTGCTGGTTCCAATAACTATCCACTTGTACAACACTCCAAACTTGGATAATTGCAAAATACTGCGGTATTGGAACCTGAAACAAAGATTCTGTTAGTATACGGTACTGTTAGTATAAATCAAAGATACTGTTAGTATAAATCTCTGTTGTCTTTCCTCTCAGCTCTGACGAAGAGTCATCCAGACTCAAAATGTCGGCTCTATTCTCTCTCCACAGATGCTGTCAGACCTGCTGAGATTTTCCAGCATTTTTCTGCTTTTGCTCCAAACTTAGACTTACTTGTCCGTCCTCAATCTTAGTTTTAGGATAATTGAGAATTAACTTGGTAGCATGTTCCCACTTGGTATATGTGTCTTCCCAGGCCTAAAAAGGAAATAGCAACAAGTCTACGTAAGGAAAATGAACTGGTGTAAATGTGAAACATATGGCCCAATTGTCAAAATCCAAATTTGGCTCTCTCAGATAGGATAAAAATCACCGCTTGCTTACAAAAGAGCTGCTTTTGAAGTTATATTTACCAATTACAACTGAAGGCAACTTCTTACAAAATGCGAACAAAGAAAATTACAGCACAGGAATAGGCCCTTCGGCCCTCCAAGCCTGCAGTGACCATGCTGCCCGACTTAACTAAAACCCCCTATCCTTCTGGAAAGAACATAACCAAGGTGTTGGCATGGAAGCCAGGTGCGTTGTTAAAATCCAAGTTAAAAAATGCATACAACCCAAGAGTCATAAGTAATTAGGGGAAAGGTATCTATTTTCATGAAAGCTAACCTGTCACAATTTAGGACTATGGCTGCACTATACTGTCTTTCCAAACCTTAATCTCTAGCCTATGAATAATTACTTACGTTAACTCTTCTAAACATTTTAGTAACTAGGTTTTGAAATGCACACCTCCATTCCATTACATAAAAATTATAATTACTACTTTGAAAAGGTCTCAAGCTTTTTTTTTTCGACTTCAAGATTTTCATTAGTACTGCTGGAACCATTATGAGAAGGAGATGGGAATGGCTGGATAATAACTGGCTCTTCAATTCCACACTCTTCTCCCTCCTCCTTGCTGCAAAATGCCAAACCGTCTAAGTGACAATCCCCCACGAAGCTGCTATTGAGATTTAGAACTCAGCTGAGCAACAGCTTGCAGGTATAAACCCAGAATTTATTCCAAGGCAAAACAGCTCCAACATGGCTCGCACGGCATGGTTTCCATTCATCTCTGATCACAACAATGCACCAAGTACCTCAGCTTCCACTGAGTGATTCAGTACGAACACCATGTTCCACCAGGAAGTTCCTTTCTCCCTCATGTTTATCTGACCTCCCTACAATGTATCTATGTTATTTATTTAAAAATAAATTTATTTGTGTGTCACAAGTGGGCTTACATTAACATTGCAATGAAGTTACTGTGAAAATCCCCTACTCGTCACACTCCAGCGCCTGTTCGGGTAATACTGAGGGAGAATTTAACAGAATGCACCTAACCAGCGCGTCTTTCGGACTGTGGAAGGAAACCGGAGCACCCAGAGGAGACCCCCGCAGATATGGGGAGAACGTGCAGACTCCGCACAGACAGTGACTCAAGCCGGGAATCGAACCCAGGTCCCTGAACTGTGCCACCATGCCGCCTTCTATTCCTATTCTAAATATTCCTTGTAGCAGCAAGTTTTACACTCCAACCAATCTTCAAGTTTCACCTGAATTTGATCTACCAATAACTAGCTTACCTTTATGGCCCCTGACTTTAGCTTCCCTCACGTTTCGAAATCTCTTGTACATCTTTAACTATTCTACCAAACTCCTTCAAAATCTTAAAGACCAGTATCAGGTCAGAGCCCTACACTGTTTGGTCTTTCCCGCTGGTACATTCTCTCAGTTCAAGTATCATCTTTGTGAATCTATTTCTTGAAAAGGGACCCAAGTTTTAGGACAAAAGTGCATTTACATCACCTTAAACACCGCACAAGGCAAAATGGCCACTTTTGCTGAAATATGCACAACAGAAACTGGCATCTTGTCACTCCAACACCATGGAAAACAATTGAAAATTTACCTCGGTGTTCCCTGCTGTTGGATGCTCTATCCTCCGCAGTAACGCCATCACCCGTTTCTGAAGAGCTGTCCGCCCTATAGTTTAAAATCAATATGAATCAAGTAAACACTCAACATGGAAGAACGTTAATCACTAGCACAAGTTGGATCTGATTTAATGAGGATTTATGAAGCTGATTATTGCTATTTGAATAGCTGCAAGTTGCAAGTAAAAGTTTATTTACTAGTCACAAGTAGGCTTACTGCGTACGATGAAGTTACTGTGAAAATCCCCTAGTTGCCACACTCCGGCGCCTGTTCGGATATACTGAGGGAGAATTTAGCATGGCCAATTCACTTAACCAGCACGTCTTTGGACTGTGGGAGGAAACCCATGCAGACAACGGGAGAACGTGCAAAGTCCACACACAGACAGTGACCCAAGCCAGGAATCGAACCCGGGTCCCTGGCACTGTGAGACAGCAGTGCGAACCACTGTGTCATCGTGCCGTCCCCTGACAGGGCTGTGATGAGCATTTTTATTTAGGTTTTCATTTACAGACCACTTGCATTGGAAAAAGCATTTAAAAGATGCAGTGCAGCCAGTGGGAATATTTTCAAAAGCAACCGAGTATCAGATATGAGAAAATAATTTCAGAAATTGAGAAAATTTGATCAAAGTAAAAATAAGTTTATGACATTTTGTTTTTATTTCAGATTTCTAGCACAGTGTTTTGCTTTTAGTTTAGTGTGTTCTTTGAAGTTTATTAAAATAGAGTCCACAGCACAAAAAAAAACATCATTTGACTCTTCTCTCACCCCATCTTCATCTACCCACATCAGAAAATCCTATTCTATTCTCCCTCACATGTTTATCTAGCCTCCCTATAATGTATCTATGTTACTTGCTCTAACTATGTCCTGTTGCAAGCTTGACATCCTAACCAGTCTTCAAGTTTTGCCTCAGTTTGATCTATCAGTAACTAGCTTACCTTTATGCCCCTGGCTTTAGTTTCCCTCACATTTGGAAATCTCTCATCTTTACCCATTCTACCAAACTCTACCAAAGTAGTTCAGGTTACTTGGATTAGCCATGGTGAACGTGCAGGGTTACAGGGATAGGGCGGATGGGAGGGTCTGGGTGGGATGCTCTTTCAGAGAGTCGGTGCAGACTCAACGGGCCGAATGGCCTCTTTCTGCACTGTAGGGATTTTAAAAGTTCGATGTCAGGTTACCCTTCAGCCATCTCATCTCCACGAGAAACAGCCCCAAGCTGTTCAGCCTTTCCTGCTGTTATGTTCTCTCAGTTCTAGTGTCATTGCGAATGTTTTTTTATTGCAGGTTTTCCAATGCCTCTGTATCCTTTCCAGAATACAAAGAACAGAACTGTGCGCAGTTTGTCAACTGTAGTCTAGGCAAGACTCGACGCAAGTTCAACATGACCTCTCTGCCCAAATCTGTTCCTCTAGAAATGAACCCTGTGCTTACTTTGCTTTTCTTAACAAAATGCTTTTTGGCGCTGTGTTGATCTTTTTACCTAGATCCAGTTGCTCCTCTATCCCAGTAATAAGTCTCACAACACCAGATTAAAGTCCAACAGGTTTATTTGGTATCATGAGCTTTCGGAGCGCTGCCCCTTCACTCACCTGATGAAGGAGCAGCGCTTCGAAAGCTCGTGGTACCAAATAAACCTAAATACCATCCCCATATCATCCTCTATCGCAGGTTAGATCATAGCAGGAGTATATGACTCTATTTGTTCTCGCAGTGTACCACTTCTCTCCAAGTTTACTAACACTGTCTTATATTCTGCACAGTCTTCCTCAGTGTTTACGATACGCCACAATTAGTTTTCACTAATTTTGAACTTGCAGTTCCAATTCCCAAATCCAAATTGTTTATGTAATTTGTGGATAATAATAATCCCAGCATCAATACTTGCGGAACACCACTTTCTGTCAAATTGAGTACCCATTTTGCTCCCCATTTTCCATTCACTAACCAATTTTCGAACCATTTGGATTCTTGCTCCCAATTCCACAAGTTCTGACTTTTGCCATGAGTCTACCGTGCAGGGCCTTATCAAAGGCCTTTTGAAAATCTAAATACGTTACATCTATTACATTATCCTTGTCTAGTGTTCCTTAAAGACGGTTGGTCCTTTACTTTTGAAATTTGAGTATCATATTTTTATGTGTAACTACATATTTTTAGTTTAGTTTATTTTATTATTGTCACAAGTAGGCTGACATTAACACTGCAATGAAGTTACGTTCCAGCACCTGTTCGGGTACACAGAGGGAGAATTTAGCATGGCCGATGCACCTAACCAGCACGTCTTTTGGACTGTGGGAGGAAACCGGAGCACCCGGAGGAAACCCACGCAGACACGGGGAGAACATGCAAACTCCACACAGAAAGTGACCTAAGCCGGGAATCGAACCCGGGTCCCTGGTGCTGTGAGGCAGCAGTGCTAACCACTGTGCCATCCTGGCAGTGAAGGATTATTGGGCAGTGTAGAAGCACTTCACAATGTCCAAATGATTCTACACGTCACAAAATGTCATCTTAATTCTGACTGCATGGAATTAATACAATGCAAAATACAGCTTGCCATATGATGGTACACATCCCTCCAAGCTTGACCACGTCAAAACTTAGTCAATACTTAGGACAAGCCAATAAGCTGAATGTTAAATCTTAAATTATCCTAAAGTACAGCAAGCTGCTTCCATTCTGAACTATTCAAGTTAAGTGTTGGCCAAAAATTCCCATTCTTGCCTCTCGGCCCAAAATGTACTTTAAAAGCATTATTTTTTTAAGCAATACCAATCCTTTTAGCACTTCATGAAATATCAGAAAATCCAAGACTAGGCCACCGAAAGTACAAGATCTCGCTAAATTTTACATAATGTGGTCTGGACAGTAAGAGCAAGTTGAGCTGTAGATTGAGGTTTATTGACCAACACAAGATACATGAGCAATCACCTGTTGACATCATGTTGCTAACTGACGCAAACTCCATGAACGTATTATAATTTGGCAGGATGCTCTGAACAGGCACGTCATCGACACCACACCTAATATCAGCTTCCTCACAGAGGTGCCGAAAACATGACATGGACACAAGGACAGCTTCGATGTCCGGACTCCACAGGAACATGTAAAGTGCCACTTCCAGCTTTGTCTGTGCTTGTCGACAGATGGGGATCCCGCTGCCAAGTGTGGCATTCTCCTGCATTCAGAAATTCAATTCACACAAATAAATCAGCTGTCGGACCTACAGGAGGGTTGTAAGCATTTTTGTTTTAAAATGCCACCATTTTCTTTGAAGCATTTCAAGGCATCTATTACAAAATACCATAATATTGTTCACATTCCAATTAAATCATGATACATCAGTTTGCATCCCATATTACAAGGCAGATTATGGCACGAACAGAGCTACACAAGTGTATCCTTAGCCTCCTCAAATTGCAGAGAACATAACCTTTTTAAAAAAGTTTATTTATTAGTGTCACAAGTAAGGCTTACATTCACACCGCAATGAAGTTACTGTGGAATTCCCCTAGTCGCCACACTTCGGTGCCTGTTCGGGTCAATGTACCTAACCTGCACGTCTTTGGACTGTGGGAGGAAACCGGAGCATCCAGAGGAAACCCACGCAGACACGGGGAGAATGTGCAAACTCCTCACAGACAGTGACCCAAGCCGGGAATTGAACCCGGGTCCCTGGCGCTGAGAGGCAGCAGTGCTAACCATGGTGCCCAAGCTATTCAAAATACCTTCTCCACGTACCATGCACTTCAATCTAAACACGATACATAGATTTTGCAGTGGAGTGAGAAGTGCCTAAGGATTCTATTCTCAAAATGAGTGAAGTGTTTTGGTTCTTTTGGATCATTTATGAATACAATTCTGTAAATCATAGTGCGAACTGCACCTATCAAAATTCAGAATTTGTAAAAACTTCCTACTAGTAAACTTGTACAGTCAGGGTCTTAAACAGCAACGCTATCACATAAATGCTCATCATGCACATACCAAATCCCCCTCTGCACCCACAATACATTAAGTCTAACAACACCAGGTTAAAGTCCAACAGGTTTATTGGACTTCTTACTGTGTTTACCCCAGTCCAACGCCGGCATCTCCACATCATGCCCACAATACATCGCAGGATAAAACTTGGTGCAAGTGCATTTATTATTCATATGATAATGGTGAAAAATCAGAACCAGCATCACAACAGTGCGAAACATATTTCACTTCACGTATGTGGAATGCCTAAATGTGTGTTACCCATTGACACACACAAAACTGAAGGACTTCATAAAACAGTAAGAAGTGGAAAGGAAAAAGCATAATATATATCATACGTTGTTAAATGATTCAATGTCTGAATGTTAATTAGTTTGTTGCTCAGTCTATCCTACTAAAAACAGAGTCACTTCACATGAACAACCAGGAGCATTTCCACAAGTTGTTTGCATTATGGACTTAATTAATTAACTACTACATCCTAGAACTTTTAATAGAAAATAAACCACCGCTCTGCAAGGATACACGAACATTTGAGCATAAAACGCATCAGTGACAACTTAATTTCATAACAGTTTTATATTTCAACATTTTAACAATAATTTTCACAAACATTTGCAGATGAAACGTCTTTAAATTGGTCACCCAACAGTACATTGTATGTTGGATTAAATGAGGATCCCAACGAGAGTGCATTTCCAATCTGAAACAATATCAGGAACCTTGTCGATGTATGCAAGGAAATTGGAATGGAGGATGGGAGAGTTACTGGGGGAAGGGAGGACAAACCTATCCAGTTCACTTTGACAAATTACTCAGCAGTATTAGCCTCCTCTGCTTAACCATTTAATAGGACTGACAATGCCCCCCACAGATGTCTGTTCATAGGGTTGGCACTGACTTCAGTGGAATACATGGTTACGGAAGGAGTTTAGGAAAAAAAAAGGAAAAAAGGAAATCAGGATAGCTTGCAGCAACACCACGGGGATGTGGTGGTGTAGTGGTATTGTCACTAGACTATTAATGCGGAGACCCAGAGTAAGAACAGGGGACCTGGGTTCAAATCCCACCAGATGGTGAAATTTGTGTTCAATAAAAATCTGAAATTAAATGTCTAATGAAACCATTTTGGATTGTCATAAATACAAACCTATCCAGTTCACTAATGGGAAAGAAATCTGCCATCCTTACCACAGCAATGTGGTTGACACTCAATTGCCCTCTGAATTGGAAGATAGTTCAAGATGGGCAATAAATGCTGGCCCAGCCAGCAATGTCCATTTCCCATAAATGAATAAAAAAAACTGCAGCACTTAGTCACAAATGATGCAAATCCATTAGAACAAAGAACGACACAGCACTGGAACAGGCCCTTCAGCCCAAGCCTGCACCGATACTGGTTTCTATCCCCGTTTGCCTCCCGTCCATGCGTCTATCAAGATGCTCCTTGAAAGTTGCTAACGTGCTTGCTTCCACCACCTTCACTGGCAGTGAGTTCCTGGCACCCACCGCCCTGTGTCTGAACAAATTTCCCTTCACATCCCCTAAACTTTCCACCTCTCACCTTAAACCTGTGCCCTCTTCTAGTTGACCCTTCCACCCTGGGAAAAAGCCTGATTATCCACCCTATCTATGCCCCTCATAATTTTGTAGACTTCTATCAGGTCGCCCATCAGTCTCTGTCTTTCCAGTGAAAACAATCCGAGTTTATCCAACCTCTCCTCATATCTAAAAGCCTCCAGACTAGGCAACATCTTGGTAAGCCTTCTTTGCCCCCTCTCCAAAGCATCCACATCTTTCTGGTGGTATGACAACCAGAACTGCATGCAATATGCAGCCCAACTAAAGTTTTATACAACTCTAACATAACTTGCCAACTTTTATACTCTATGCCCCAGCTGATGAAGGCAACCATGCTGTAAGCCTTCTTGACCACCTTATCCACCTGTGTTGCCACTTTCAGGGATCCATGGACCAATACACCGAGATTCCTCCATACGTCAATGCTCCCAAGGGTTATGCCATTTACTGTATATTTCGAACCTGAATTTGATCCTCCAAAATGCATCACCTCACATTTGTTTGGATTAAACTCCATCTGCTATTTGAAACCAAAAGAGAAAACGCTGGAAAATCTCAGCAGGTCTGGCAGCATCTGTAAGGAGAGAAAAGAGCTGACTTTGAGTCCAGATGACCCTTTGTCAAAGCTGACAAAGGGTTTGGCAACGGGTCACCTGGACTCGAAATGTCTTTTCTCTCCTTTCAGATGCTGCCAGACCTGCTAAGATTTTCCAGCGTTTTCTCTCTTGGTTTCAGATTCCAGCATCCGCAGTAATTTGCTTTTATCTATCTGCTATTTCTCTGCCCAAGTCTGCAATCTATCTATAACCTGTATCCTTTGACAATCCTCGTCACATCTGCATCGTCGCCAATTTTTGTGTCATCCGCAAACTTACTAATCAGACCACCTACACTTTCCTCCAGATCATTTATATTTATTACAAACAAAGGTCCCAGCACTGAACCCCGTGGAACACCACTCGTTACTGACCTCCATTCTAAAAAGCACCCTTCCACCCCTACTCTCCATGACCAAGCTATGCCCATCTAGCCAGCACACCACGAATCCCATGAAACCTTTCGTACCAGCCTGCCACAGGATATAGATTGACTGCAGAGAAAAAGCAGATGGAGTTTAATCCAAACAAATGTGAGGTGATGCATTTTGGAAGACGGACTTTGCCAACTGCCTTACTAAAGGCCATGTAGACAACATTCACTGCCTTTCCCTCATCAATCATTCTGGTCACCTCCTCAAAAAACTCAATCAAGTTGGTGAGACATGACCTTCCCTGCACAAAACCATGCTGCCTGTCCATTCACTTCCAAATGCGAATAAATCCTGTCTCTCAGAATCTTCTCCAACAGATTCCCCACCACTGACGTCAGGCTCACCGGCCTGTAATTACCTGCATTACCTCCATTTCCCTTCTTAAACAAAGGAACAACATTGGCCATTCTCCAGTCCTCTGGAATCTCGTCTGTGGCCAAAGAGGATGCAAAGATATCTGTTAAGGCCCCAGCTAATTCCTCCTTTGCCTCCCACAGTGTCTTGGAATAGATCCCATCCAGCCCTGGGGACTTGTCCACCTTAATGCATTTTAAGACACCCAGCACATCCTCCTTCATTATATTGAGCTGCCCGAGAGTATTCACACACTCTTCCCTAATCTCAACATTCTGTCCCTCTCTTTGATGAATACAGATGTAAAATACTCATTCAGGATCTCACCCACTTCCTCTGGCTCCACATATAACCTCTCCTTTATCCTCGAGTGGGCCTACTCTTTCCCAGCTACCTTCTTGCTCCTAATACATGTATAAAATGCCTTGGGATTCTCCTTAACCCTGCTGGCCAAGGACATTTCATGACTCCTTCTCGCTCTCCTAACTCCCCGTTTGAGCTCCTTCCTACTTTCTCTATATTCTTCAAGGGCTTTGTCTGTTCTGTGTTACCTAGTATGCTTCCTTTTTTTCTCTTGACTAAGCTGCCAATTTGCCATCATCCAAGGTTCTTGAATCTTGCCATTCATGTCCTTCATTTTCACAGGAACATGCCTGTCCTGCACTCTAATCAACTGATCTTTAAAAGAATTCCACATGTCAGATGTGGATGTACCTTCAAACATATTCCCATCCATATTCTCCAATTCTTGCCTAATCCGGTTATAGTTGGCCTTCACCCAATTTAACACTTTCACCCAAGGACCACTTGTCTTTATCCATAAGTATCCGAAAACTTACAGAATTATGGTCACTATTCCCAAAATGCTCCCCCGCTGAAACTCTGATCACCTGGCCAGACTCATTCCCCAATACCAGGTCCAATATGGTACCCTCCCTCATTGGATTATGCGCATACTGTTTAAAAAAACCCACCCTGGACACAGCTCACAAATTGCTCCCCATCCAAACCCCCTAGGTGTAGACATTTGAAACAAGTAATCAAACAATATATTATAGTATAAAAACTGCTAAGTACTGAAAATAAAATATGCGGACACTTCAAACATCTTGGTTTTTATCTCTATTGATACAACAGTGAGTGTATTACAAAGAAATCATTGATCAGAAAATGCATCAAGTAAATGCAAAATGGGGACAAACTGCTTATCTAAATTTCTACCCAATAAGTACCGCAACTTTGACTCAAGTTAAAATGACAGAAAAGGGCATATAGCTTTCTCCTTAAAACCTTTTCACAACACAGTAACATAAATGAGAATTACAGGACTATATACGACCATAAAAAATCTTTCTGCATTGCTACAATACTAGATCTTTGTGCTCAATGTTATTTAACTATGTCAAAATGAAATAGTCATCCCCTTAAACTCCTTTCTCTATTTATCCTGTTCCCCAAAATTAAATTGAAGTCAGTTTGTGGTTTACCCTGGAAAGAAGTAACCTCTACCTTTCTACTCTCAACAATACTATGTCATTGAAGAGCAGCTTTAATATAGACACAATTTCCACACAATGCATAGCCAACCTTCATTGGGAAGTTAGGAGTGATGACCAAATGGTTGGTCAAATGGATAGGCTTAAGGAACTACTTAAAACAAAACAAAGAACAATAGAGGGGCATTGGGACTTGGGCCAAGTCACAGATGTACGGAAACAGGCCCTTCAGCCCAACTCGTCCATGTCAACCAGGTTTGCTAAACTGAACTAGTCCCATTTGCCAGCATTTGGCCCATATCCCTCCAAACCTTTCCTATCCATGCGCCTGTCCAAATGTCTTTTAAATGTTGTAATTATAGCCACCTCACTGCCCTCGTTAACAATATTCATCATGTGGAATGAACAACTTGCTTTGGAGTGGATTGGGGAAAGAGTGAAAGAGGAAGGAGAGAAAAATTAGGGGTGAAGGATGGGCAAGAATAAATCCTGCTCTGAAGTACCACGTTAACAGTGTGAAGTAATACACTAAAGCTATGCAAAATTGTGTGGCTAATGACATCCTGTCCCTCCAGCAAAGGAAGGATGTGCTGATATTGGTTTTGTATGCTAGGAACAAAGATTGCATATAAAGTAACCATCTTTCCACGACTCATACCATTCTAAAGAGTATTTCACACAATATTTTGAAGCTATTCCGGTAATATTTACACTGGAGGGGGAAAAATCAGAAGGCAATTTTTTTTTTTTAAAATAACGTTTTTAATCTTTAAGAAGTTCCACAGGGTAACTCTGAAGTCTGCTACTACCTTATTCTTCAGTAGAAACTTATTCCGACAGATTAGAATTTCCCGCAGCCACTTGAGAATCTCTGTGCTGTTCAGCATCTGATGAGCGATCAATTTCTTACAGATGAAAAATAGAACCTGAGAGCTGTCGGCACAAATGAAAAATGATTAAGAAACAAGATAAATTTTCAGTTAGGTTCTTGGTGGTTGTGGATGGGAAAACGACAGCTGTGCTAGAAGAGTAACAAATTTATGGACCGCACGGGGGTTGCTTTACATTATAATTTGACTACTTGACTGTTCGTTGCCATGTGAGAACACACAGGATACAGCAAGCATGCCATCCTCAAATTACATTATCTCATTCGCTCATTGTTCAATCCTAAGGCAAAAGTCTGGAATTGAATTGTGTTGAATTACTACCGCTGCTTCCTAAGGTCTAAACCTGCCTAAACCTGGAAAGCACACGAGAAACACTGCTCATTCTCTTTAGCTGTGCTGGAGTCAATGCTTTCTAAGTCTGAGAAAAAGTCAGAGAAAAAGTCAGCAACAGGGGCAAATTTCTACACCTTGCAAGACATGCCATGAATGGCTTATATATAACAATCATTATTCCAAATGTAAAAGACCAGAATTGGGACACTAGAATGCACTCTAAACAGAGATTTACCATATCCTACTTGATACATCCGGATTTGAAGATGTTTAAATTTGGAGACGTCACTTTACATTCAGTAACCTATCTCCCTTCTCCATCGATCACATTATTATTGAATCATATCGAATCTACTGTGCAGAAGGTGGCCATTTGGCCCATCGAGTCTGCACCAACCACAATCCCACCCAGGGCCTATCCCCGCAACCCCACATATTTACCCACTTAATCCCCCTGACCTTAAGGGGCAATTTATCACGGCCAATCAACCTCACCCACACATCATGTGGTGAAGAGCTTGCGTGCTCTGACAATCCCTTAAGTGAGGCAGTTGGGACCTCCTTGCTCCTGGTAGGGCTGATCAGAGCAGCAAGGTGAGGAAGGTGTCAAGCAAAAAATAATCCAAAAAGTCCTCAATGGCACATCAGGCAAGGAACATTGTACACCACATTGCTGTGAAGGCAGAAGGTGGCTGGGAGTCTGGTCATTGTGATTTGACAGGTCACTGAAATCTGATCGCAAACCAGTGTGGACAATGACGGCACCCAAGGTCCCCGTATTATACAAAGTCATGCACAGGCATCTACCAGAATCCATTTGCTAAGGCCTGTGACAATGGAGAACTGGTGACATGGCCTAGGCTGTGAACCTGGTAGTGCCTGTTCATGAGTCTGTACATAGGCAACAGATGTGTGAAGATTATTGGACATCTGTACAGGGAAACTGTCGAACAAATGTTGGTGTCCTTCTTGAAGCCAACTCTATTAGCAACTTCAGGTGGATTGAACACTGTATCCAGGTGGCAGAACACATTTACCCCCATCAGGTCCTGTTTTTTCAACTCTCGAATGGCCAACATTCCAGGGGAAGGCAAAGAAAATGTTTCAAAGACACTCTGAAGCTCTCCTTGAAGCGTGGCAATGTTGACAATGACTGGGAGGAGCTTGCTACTAATCGCTCAGAATTACGATACCCTACCCCAACATGCTGCACACCGAGTCACAACGGCTTAATGATGAAGCAGAGCAGTGGCAGAGAAGAAAAGAATAGGAAGCAAATCCAGATCCCACTGCCTCATGGAACATCTTCCCCCAGGTACCCAAAGCTGTGTGTGTGAATTGTCGACTGCTCCGTAACATGAAGACCCATGGTACGAACTTACAATCCTAAACTTGCCAATTTTCAAACTGATAGAGGCAATGACTCCAACATCCTATCCTAACCCCATATTATAGTGTATTTGTCAAGTCCCCAACTTTGTAAGAAGGCAGATTTTTAAACCAGTGATTCCAACTCCACAACGATTTCTCACTTTAGGCCTCAAAACAGGCAGATGCACTTAGTCGCTGTTAATGAACAAGTTCCAGCAAAGTAAGGTGAACACCATCCTTAACTTTCTGTTCTTTAATGTGAGCATGTTGAGGCAGTAAACAGCTTTCCACTTTCAGGTCATCTACCCAGGACTGAACAAGATGTCAATCACTGCTGGATTCGGCAGAGATGCTAACTGATGGGACTCTGAGCACAGGCAACTTTTGGATTTTTTGCACATACCACGCTGTCCACAAAGCTACACAAACCAGTTTGAAATATGAACAGTTTAGAGATTTTAACAAGGATTCTCATGTCAGGAATGGGTTAACAGACCTTCAAATTAAGTCCTAATTTGATGTCAATTATTCAATAGATTTATAAAGGGGCCACAGGTGGCACTGGGGGTGGTGGAGAATTGTGCGTGGAGTTGGATCAAAGAAGTGAAGGTATTTTACAAAGAAGCAGAACTCATGTCTCCTTTACTCGATGGGCTGAATGGCCTCCTTCTTCACTGTGAGGATTCTATGATTACTGTATAGCAACCGGGAGGCTCAAATGGTCTGGAGAAAGAACACACAAAGTACTTCTTCCAATCACCTTTCCTCTAATATAACCGAAAAGGAGGGGGAGGGTGTGTGTGTGTGTGCAAACACAGCAAAATGACAACTGTGTGCTAAATATTTGGCCAATAGTTTGAATTAAGTGATATCAATAGACTAAATGTGCAAAAGCGATCATTGTGCAACATTCCATCTAATTTCCATCCCATTACAAAAATAGAACCAGCGTGCTGTCGGAAGACTAAACATTTTTGTTCTTCTTAAATAGGTTACTTAATTAACCAGCAGAGAAAGCTAAACCATTTGTTTAGAATCATAGAATCCCTACAGTGCAGAAGGAGGCCATTTGACCACAATCCCACCAAGGCCCGATCCCCATAACCACATGCATTTACCCTGCTAGTCCCCCTGACACTAAGGGGCAGTTTTAGCATGGCCAACCTGCACCTAATCTTTGGAGTTTACAACTGAAAATTCAATGGAATCTGAGCTGAATGGCTAAGATCATCAAGACGTTATGAGAAGAAGCCCAGAGCAAGCTGGTAACAGGCATCGATTTTCTGTTAGTGCAGTTTTCCAATTGTGTTTCTATATTGTGATTTTCCATTTGGAGGTACATATTGTAAAAAATAACATGAGTGCCCATCATTCCACATGCATATCAAACTACAAGACGCCTCACAAAGATAGGTGCTTGATGGCTGGTGCAGACACAATGGGCCAAAGGGCCTCTGTCATTGCCAGAGGTATTTCCAAATATGCAAAACATTTGTCCTGAAGGACTACTACATTATACATGCAATAACCATGTGGGTAAAGGATCAGCACATTTGAAACATGATTAACATTTTCTACAGAAGACCTTCCCCCACCCGCCCCCCTCAACACTCACCTTATATCCCAGAAGGTTTCTATTGGTGCATCTGGGTTCCACAACTCTATATTTTCTGGTTGGTGAAGAACTAACAAGGCCTTGAAAGAAGAATGGCAGGAAAAGTTTTAATGTAAGAGCAGCCTTGGCCCGACACCGCAAAGAACTTCAGATCAAATCTTTCAGAGTCTCCCAGCCAACCATGCACTGATATCTTCACCCAGCACCAAAACCATTCACCCGCTAACATCTTGAGCTATCGGTTTGGTTAATCTCAGGTAAGTGCTGAGGTACGTTTTATGTCGTCAATCTGAGTAGCTTTTTGTTCCTTAAAATAAAAACTGTTAAAAATGCCTATAACACACCAAGGAAGATATAAGATGATGCAAGTGCAAAGTGGATCAATTGGTATCTATGAAGAAAGAACAACATTCTTGGCGCTCGCCAGAAGGGAGAACAGCAATAAGCCCATAATTTAGCAGCGCTGAGGGAAAGAATGCAAGTGTAAACAGATGCCACACAGGTGCACACCTTCCCAATGTCCTTACCTCCATGGCTTCCTGCGCTATCTCAGGCATGCTCATCTGTGGAACCAGCTGAACTAGACCAGTTATCAACTCCGCAGTGCTACTCTGAATTTCATGTCCCAGTTTCCCTGGATTCTGTGAGACGAGAGAGAGACAATATTTTAGAAAGCAGAAAGTTAAAAACGAGCCCAGTTGAAAGATTGTGTGGATTCCAACCTTTTGCATTTTGGGAATTGAAAACTTCCTTTCTAAAACAGGATAATGGCCCCGATATATTCTCCATTCAGATTACTTGCCAAAAAAAAAGTTTAACGTTATAATACAAAATATCTCCGTTTAGAAAAAGGTATCATCTTCAGCCTTAATTAATATTTTTGCAGAAAAAGTCATTGCCACAGTAAAGAGTTGTTAAAGATGAATTCTAGGGAATGTGAACTACTGTTCTGTGTTGTTTTGTGCCCTACAGGTTCAGCACTTTAAATCACAAGTTTATGATGCAAGAAAGAATGTCATAGCAAGTTTCACATTCAGGCGGAGTTATACTGGACTCAGTGGTTAGTGATACGAAGCACTTCTAATTGCGATGTCCTTTTATTCTGGATGTACAGTGAATAAAATTGAATCTCACCAACAGTCTCAGCATATTCAAATGTCAGTAATCAGATGTTAGCCCAACAAAAGAGCAGTACAGCAAGACCCCTACTGATCAACTGGAGGAGCTTGCTCCTGGGCACAGCTTTAAAATTTAAAGTTTATTTATTAGCGTCACAAGTAGGCTTACCTTAACACTGCAATGAAGTTACTGTGAAAATTCCCCTAGTCTCCACACTCCGGCGCTTGTTCGGGTACACCGAGGGAGAATTTAGCACCTAACCAACACGTCTTTCGGACTGTGGGAGGAAACCGGAGCACCCGGAGGAAACCCACGCAGACACGGGGAGAACGTGCAGACTCCCCACAGACAGTGACCCAAGCCGGGAATCGAACCCGGGTCCCTGGCGCTGTGAGGCAGCAACGCTAACCACTGTGCTGCCCCAGCTTCTATTAATCTACGCAGAAAGCACAACTTGCATCTAAATGTGAGATCCCTGCCCTGGTGCTTCTGAATCGTTGTCATCCTCTTATCAGAATGGATCAAAATCTCAGATGCCTTCACTCGGCAGAGAGCAGCGATTCAACACACACCTAAAGTGATGTGGTGTTTTTCTAACAATCATGCATGTTCTGTAGCACCTCCACTGATATCACTTGTTACTACCGAAGTCTACTCATCACACACTGATTGGGTGCCTGGCAATTCAAAACTTTCACAGTGCATTATTGGCCACTTGGATGGTAAGATTATCTCAAAGAATTCAAAGCCAGACTCAAGAGCTACATCAGCATTTATGAGCATCCATTGGCTCTGTCTACACTTCCCGCTGCCTCGGCAAAGCAGCCAGCATAATTAAGGACCCCACGCACCCCGGGCATTCTCTCTTCCACCCTCTTCCGTCGGGAAAAAGATACAAAAGTCTGAGGTCACGTACCAACCGACTCAAGAACAGCTTCTTCCCTGCTGCTGTCAGACTTTTGAATGGACCTACCTCGCACTAAGTTGATCTTTCTCTACACCCTAGCTATGACTGTAACACTACATTCTTCACTCTCGCATTTTCCTCTCTATGAACGGTATGCTTTGTCTGTATCACGCACAAAAAACAATACTTTTCATTGTATGCTAATACATGTGACAATAATAAATCAAAAGATCTTTCTTGCTGCGAGGAATATGGACCGAGTAAGGGCAGGTGGGTTTTTTTGTTTAGTCAGGGCATTATGACTGGCACGGGCTTGGAGGGCTGAAGGGCCTGTTACTGTGCTTCCTTTTCTTTGTTCTTTGAATAAAAATACTATCAAACGAATCATTAACCTTGACACTTTTTGTTTGAAGTCTTAAATCTGTTGGTCACAAAACAAAACTGCATTGGGCTTGCAATGCAAATGTTCTTCCAAACCGGGAGCCCCACATCGCTGACCAATACTTACATGTAACATGAGCTTTGGGTCTCCATGAATTAATTTCACAATGGCCAGCAATAAAAATTTATAACTCCGGGTTTCTGAGTCTGTTGGCTTTTCTTTAAATTTAAGGCTCGTCATTTTTTCCTTGAATGTAAGACTCTGAAATAAATTTATAAAACAAAAGGTGGACAATCATGAAGATCAGCAAGTTGACCCATTTCTTACAAATCAGTTAATCAAACGCCTTAAAATATTTGCTCTGGCTTTGAATGTACTGAATATCTGATCCATATGTTACGAGACCTGTGCGCACATATATTTATGCTTATCAAAACCACTAATTCAAAAACAATTATAAAACAACGAACAAGAGTGTGAAACATTAGTAAATGCATGGCAGAAAAGGAGCTGTTTAAATTTAATCAGATCTTTTTCAACAGTTAAGGTTTTATTCGAGAAGGTGGATGCATGCTACATATTCAGACCTAGATGGATTATGTTGTGTTTACTAATGTAACTAAGCACAGAAAAGGGAGCGATCTAATTGCTTTTCTGTGATAGTTACTATGAATCATACTTACAGCAACAGAAGCCCACTGCCATGCAAAACAGTGACTGGTTGGCATCTGATCATGTGAGCGACAGCAGCCAATAAGCACAGAAAATAAAGCAGAAGACAAAGCACCACCAATCAATGTCAGAGTAGCCATGTTAAACAGCTGCTACCTATCCGAACAGGTGACACTAAATATAACATTAACAAATGAGTTGTGAAATGAAAGACTTTGCAACACGTTTTACAACTGCAATACTTTCTCCACCCCCTCCCCCACCCCCAAACCCCCAATAAGCCAATCAGTAGTTTTGGTCAATATACTCCAATTCACCAACATAGTCCACTTCTTTTAGTTTCTTCGGAAAAAAAACTATGCAACTACAATACTTGGTCCATTTGACGTGACCTACTGCAATAAAGCAATATTAGGGCCCCAAGTTAATAATTTTCAATAAAAGCGGCAAACTAAAAGCTCAGAACGCAAAGCTACATAAATTTAGCTCTGGGTTCCCAACCTGCAATATTCCTTAACACCTACTTATAGGAAATGAATCACCTTGTCTCTATGTAATCTACAAAGCATCATCCCCTACAGCAGAATTCAGCACTTAGGCCATTGGAAATCTAAAATACCAGCGATAGACAAGTACAAAAATTTACCTGGTCCGTCCAGTTGTGCAGTGTCAATTCAACACCAATGTGCAAAATAGACTACAGTGTAAAACAAACACACACACAGCAAGTATCCAGTGTGAAAAAGATTTAAATATCAAACGTCTGTACTATAGCTGCTACAGGAGAAAGCTAAAAGTTGGCTGCCCAATTGTTTCTTTTTGGACTATTTTTCCAGTTAAAGAATTAGGCTGACAAAGACCGATGGATGTTAGAGACAAGATAAATAAAATAACTGCACCGAAAACAAGACAGACTTCAGAAAATTAAATATCTGGTTTCCATTTTGTTGGTGCCTCCGGCCTAGTAGAAATGTTTTGCTTCTCAGCTCGGGAGGTCAACAGGTAAAATGTATTTTATAGCGCTTCATCAGTCGCCTTTCCCATCTGGTTAAGGCCATCAGCAATGAGAAGCGATAGAATTCTATCCACACACTGTACAACTCAGTGCAGGGAAACGCTCATGGACTTGTGGCCATTTGCTTGCACAACAGCTTGGTTTAGAAAGCACTTTAGAGGATGTTTGGGATTAGGGCGCCTGCCTTCTCAGATGGGAAGGGCATACAGCTCTGGGGAGGAATCACCCCCACTTGTATGCAAGGCTGATGCTCTTTCAGCATTGTGCACTTCATGGATTATGGCAGGTTACTAGAAATATTGTACCTTCTGTACATAATGAAACTCAGACCTCGGCTATTTCCATTAAAACATCTTGGGCTTCCAACTTTTTTTTTTAAAAGAGGTTATTGAATATTCACCACTCTAGCCACATTGTCACAAAATGCTTAACTCTTGACTCTTCATAAGAAAGGGGATGCAGTGCATAAAAAATATGAAATTACAGCTCGACAAGTTTGTTCACTTATCTTAAACTTTTTTCCCCAAACTTGATTTCTAGTTTATTTATTCACGAGCTTTCATACTAAAAAGAACAAAGAGACCAACAGAATAAATACCATCTGTGCCACTACAGGGCAAGTATTTGTCTACCCCTATTGAAAAGTACCCTGTGGAGCCTGAACTAAGAATATTCCAGCCTCGGGTATTGCCCCTTTCCGAACCAAAGAACTTGTAAAACAGCCACAAGTATCTATATTCTGTATCTACATTCACTGTACGTAAAATTTCATTATTTACCAAACCAGTAACTCCAATTTTAGCAGTCAAAAGAATTGCTCAACTAATAAAATGCTCTCCGTGGTAAAAGTAGAAATCCCAGTGGTGACTGAAATCCCCGAATTATTTGGATTCTATTTTATTCTACCTGTTGCAAATTAATAAATATATTTGTATTTAAGGATGTATGGTTCAAAATAAAAATAATTGTGCTAGAAACTATATTTCCCAGACAAACAGTTATGGAAAAACTGCAGGAATGGCATGATGGAAACATTCAGCTGACACAACATGAAACTGCTAAACAGGCATACCGATGTCATACGCAGTTGAGCGTGTGTGCTGCAGCTCTGCATCACCCGATTCAGAGTTTCCGCTAACATGCCTCTGAGTTCTCCTGAGTAACAGTACACCGCATCGATCTTAGGCCACCAATCCACTGCAGACTGAAAACGTAATGGTGTAGAGACAGTGGTGAGGAAACAAGAGAGCAAACGGAGACATTCATTTTAACACAATACAACTGAATGCTGACCTTGCACCAATTGCTACAGAAATCTTCACAGTTGAAAACACCATTCCTTTACCGTCCAGAAAAGGGTGCATTAAGAATTTTTACACATATATAAAGATCGAAAGCTATTGCTTCCCTCCAAGCCTCTGCTGTCTGCACAGGACCATTTCATCCTCCCATCCTCATGACCTTTACAGAACTATTAGTGCCAAATTGCATGCGATTCTGTGCTGTCAACCTGTCCCTGCAAGGAACTGGGATGCGACTATGACACAGAAAATGAAAAAGTCAATATTAAATCAGGCTCAGGTTCAAGCTCCGATCCCAGAGTAAAAGGCCAGCCTTCGAACTGCTTTGTACTTTCCTACAGTGCTGTTAATCAGGTCCAAAGAACATTAGCCTCAGGTCTCTGCTTTTTCAATAATCCTCCAACCTGAACGCGAGTCATTTAACAATTTTAGTCCCAATTTGATTCAGAAATTGGGTATGATTGCAGTTTATTTGCAAAGAAATTCCAATTTGAAATCAGTTTATTCTTAAACTGGTTACATAATTGGACTCCACTGATGTGCACCAATTGTTTCCTCATGAGTTTCCTACTGGTTAAGACAGTGCAATTGTTTTGTTGATATTTTGACTTTCCTGTCATATGATAGAGGTTTTCAAAGTGCTACAAAAAGGTTAACAATAGACCGTGCATTTGCCCAAATTAATACATCTCTTAACAGGATGCAAGGACAGTGAGTAATCCCGTAATCCTGTTTTGAGCGGAGGGGGTGGGTGAAGGAAATTAGCGGAGGAAATGTGGATTGACTATTTGTTTATTCGGCGTCAGGAAGTAATCAAGCTCTATTCAAGCAGTGCTGATAGATGAAAAGTGTTTCCAGGGCTTAAATTATCCGAACTCAGAAACCACAGGAGAACCAGAAAAGAAGCACAATGGATAAAATAAACCACCACGGGAAAAACTGCCATGATTTAAACATGTCCTCGAGGCTTTTAAGTTCGGGGTACTAATGGAAAAAATTACATTTATTTTTAAAAATTGGCTGCATAATTAGTTCTCAAGTTATGTTTCGGGCAGGAGTAAAATTTTGGACTGACTGACGTTAAAAACGCTGCTGCCACCACTTGCACAACAGACTCGCAATGGATCCTATGGTTAAAGCAAAATATATCGATTCATGTTGTTTGTTGCGTGCAAAGTGGCTTCCACAATTCTTGCTTAGTCATTTGCAGGTTTTACACTGCAAATATTTGTGTTTCCATTTCCCCCCACCCTCCTGTGCCTGAAAAGTTGCGTTTGAGAAATGGATTTGTAAATGCATTGACACTCTGTGCACTCAGAATCCCTACAGTGCAGAAGGAGGCCATTCGGCCCATCGAGTCTGCACCGACCACAATCCCACCCAGGCCCTACCCCCACATATTTACCCGCTAATCCCTCTAACCTACGCATCTCAGGACTCTAAGGGGCAATTTTTAACCTGGCCAATCAACCTAACCCGCACATCTTTGGACTGTGGGAGGAAACCCACGCAGACACGAGGAGAATGTGCAAACTCCACACAGACAGTGACCCGAGCCGGGAATTGAACCCGGGACCCTGGAGCTGTGAAGCAGCAGTGCTAACCACTGTGCTACCGTGCCGCCCCTGTTGCAGTCAAGTGAATTATAATTAAAAATACAAGAGGCTAAGTACTGAAAGATCAAACCAAGCGCTGGAAACCAAGCGCTGGAAAGAGTGCAGAGGAGATTTACCAGGATGCTGCCTGGTTTGGAGGGTAGGTCATATGAGGAAAGGTTGAGGGAGCTGGGGCTGTTCTCTCTGGAGCGGAGGAGGCTGAGGGGAGACTTAATAGAGGTTTATAAAATGATGAGGGGGATAGATAGAGTGAACGTTCAAAGACTATTTCCTCGGGTGGATGGAGCTATTACAAGGGGGCATAACTATAGGGTTCCTGGTGGGAGATATAGGAAGGATATCAGAGGTAGGTTCTTTACGCAGAGAGGGTTGGGTGTGGAATGGACTGCCTGCAGTGATAGTGGAGTCAGACGCTTCAGGAACATTTAAGCGGTTATTGGATAGGCACATAGAGCACACCGGGATGATAGGGAGTGGGATAGCTTGATCTTGGTTTCAGATAAAGCTCGGCACAACATCGTGGGCCGAAGGGCCTGTTCTGTGCTGTACTGTTCTATGTTCAAACAGTTGAAAACATAGATCAGAACCACAAGTGTCTAAAAAAGGACAAAAAAAAGGATACATACTTTGGGTAGAACCCCCATTTCAGGAGTAGATTAACTGCAGGAGCCATTAAGCTGATAATTAAAATTGGGTCCACAGTAGGCCCAGAAGATGGTATTATGTAATTTTGCCAATGTCATCTCCAAAAAAATTACAACTTTGCTGTTTAAAAAAAAGGTTCATTCTTTCTCCAGTCCTCTTTTTGTAACTGAGTTTGTTTAGCCTGCTATTCAAGTTCTGCCTTATGTTGAGTCAATGTCATACTTGAGCCAACCACAAGAGGGTGCAGGTACGTCACCGGTCAACTTTCCTTGCGATATTCTTGAAGAAAGCTCATCCGATTTCCTATTGATTCTCTGGTACAATCCAATTACACAACTGGAATTCATTCCCCGCTCCTCCTGGAGTCAACGGCCCCCACCTCGGCAAATGCACATCTGACCGATTTCTACTGCTGTTGAATATTTCAGCATGTGGAGATGCCGGCGTTGGACTGGGGTAAACACAGCAAGAGTTTTAACGACACCAGGTTAAGGTCCAACAGGTTTATTTGGTAGCAAATGCCATTAGCTTTCGGAGCCCTGCTCCTTCGTCAGATGGACTGTTTGAGAGCAGATATCCACTCCGTCTGACGAAGGAGCAGGGCTCCGAAAGCTAGTGGCATTTGCTACCAAATAAACCTGTTGGACTTCAACCTGGTGTTGTTAAAACTCTTACTGTGAACATTTCAGCAACACGAAGATCTTCGACCTGAAATGTTAACCCTTTCTCTCTCTCTCTCTCTCTCTCCACAGACGCTGCCTGACCTGCTGGGTACTTCCAGCATTTTCCTCTTGATTTCAGATTTTCAGCATCCGCGGTATTTTGCTTCTGTGCCAGGCCAGGCATTATTGTACAGATGCTGGAACTTGGGTGACAAGAAGCAGCCTTCAAGGACCATGAATTAAATATGCCAATTTCTTTACCATACAACGTGTTGCCAAATTCCAATGAAAATTAAGTTTTGGCAGTCTTGCATTTCCAGATTTCCTTCACAGCCTACACCTACCCTGATGGTCTGCATTTAAGCAGCGCCAGTTAATATAACTGGTTTTAAGTTAGAGTGGGCAAGGAAATAAAATTCACCTGGATGTTGCCTGGGCTGGAGCATTCCAGCTATGTGAGGCTGGTTAGGCTGCAGTTGTTTTGCTTAGAGCAGGCAATGCTGAGGGGGGAACCTGATTCAGGTGTACAGAATTATAAGGGACACAGATACGGGAGATAGGAAGAAGCTATTCCCCATGGCAGAGGGGTCAATAACCAGGGGGTAGAGATTTAAGGTCGGGGGGAGGGAGATTCAGAGGGAATTTGAGGCAAGGCCTTTTCACCCAAAGGGTGGTGGGAATCTGGAACTCACTGCCAGCAAGGGTGGGAGAAGCAGGGACCCCCTCAACACTCAAGCATTTAGTTGAGCACTTGAAACGTCCTAGCCTACAAGGCTACAGACCAAGTGCTGGAAAATGGGATTAAAATAGATAGGTGCTTGATGGCCAGTACAAATATGATGGGCCAAAGGGCCTCCTTCTGTGCTGTAAAGCTCTGACTCTACGACAATGAGGAGGATACAGTAACTACCTTTAGGTTTAAAAGCTGTAACAGACAGTCACCATGAATTTCACCTTCTGTCCATTGCTAAGATCAATATAAACCCTTGGCTTTCCTCACTCCAGCAGCCACAGAGGCACACTTTTCTACTGCCCTGGAGTTGGAAGACAGCAGCAGGTGAAAGAAAGCACTGTCATCGTAAAACTGGCTCTGCCGTGTCTGACATGTCGAGCACCTTCGATATTCTCTGAAAAAAGCTTGCCTCCAATAACAACCACACCCCCCCACTTTAAATCAGGCCTATGACCTATTCTTGACAATTTCAAGTTATAATCGAATTTAAATGAAGGACGACTGGAAATGTAGCAGTGCCTAAAACAAATATTTAAACTAAGGAACTTCTAATTAAGGTTAAACTGTACTCGCATCACGGAGGGAAAGTACACAAGTTAAAACACGGTTCTCTGATCAATTCTTTTCAAAAGTAGCAGAGAGAATCAGATTCACTCTTTCACGTACACTTTCTTTTCAATAAACCTCTCTTTTTGGCACAGGTCAAGTAAACAATCTTAGAAAGATCAGTGGAATTATTCAAGTTGCAATCATGCTCAAAAAGAATGAATGAATCCTTCAAAGCCGCTTCCTTACCATGAGGTCATTTGTTTATCTTTTTAAGGTCAGTGAACATTTCCTTGGCAACATCTGAATCTCATTTCTAATCACTTGGACCAGGGATACTTTTGGACTGATTAAGAGTTTCAAAAGAGGAACAGGATCCCCGCAGGCTTAACGTAAAATCTGGACACGTAGAACTCTCAAGCTGAGGTAAGCTGACTAACACCAGGCAATAGTTGGAGGATATTCACCTTACACCCTGAACATTGAGATGCAGTTCAGAAAAGGTTCAGTCGACTAATACCAGGAATGGACAGGTTTGCCTTACGAGGAAAGGCTGGACAAGTTAGGGTTGCATCCATTAGAGTTTAGAAAGAGTAAGAGGCGACTTGGTCGAAATGTTTAAGATCCTGAGGGGTATCGACAGAGAGAATGTGGAGTAATGTTTCCCCTTGTCAGAGGATCTAGAACTCAGGGCCATTGTTTAAAAATAAGGGGTCACTCATTTCAGACAGAGGTGAGAAAAAAGTTTTCTCTGAGGGTTATGAGTTTCTTTAACTCTCTTCCTCCAGAGGTACTGGAAGCAGAATCTTGGAATATTTTTAAGACAGTCACCTTAATGGACTGCACGTAAAGCAGGTCTTCCAGTTGAACACACGCAGAGAAGGTGCTTCGCTCCCATATGGTGCAAGGCCCAGAGGGTCATTAAAGCAGTTTCATGATGGAAATCACTGACATTTTGTCAGTTGCTGACATTACCACTGCATTAAAGCAACGCCAAGGCAACGAAACCTTCAACTACAAGAAATTTTTTATGATTTGCGGCCTATCTAAAAATATCTGCTGAAGACGTCAGAAAGGTTTTCCGAGCCATTGACGATGATGACTGTGGGTTCATCAAAGAGGACAAAGTAAAGATTTTCCTGCAAAGATTCTCTGCTGGGGCCAGAATCCTGAGTGACAATGAAACCTGGACATTCATGGACAAAGAAGACAAAGTCGGTGATGGGAAATTGGGTACTAATGAATTTGTCGACCTGGTACTCTCATAGGACAAGTGTTACCTCCATCTGCATTTGAGTGCAAGGGTAACACTAAAAACAGGGCTAGGTAGATTCTTGATTGACGGGGGGGGGCTCATCGGGGCAGGCAAGAATGTGGGGTTACAGTTACAATCAGATCAGCCGTGATCTTATTGAATGGGGGTGCAGACTTGAGGGGCCGAGTGGTCTACTGACGTTCCCAATTCCGGGGGGGGGGGGGGGGAGAGAGGGGGGGGGAGCGAGAGAGAGAGAGAGGGGGGGAGGGGAGGGGGGAGGCCGAGAGAGGTGGGAGGCAGAGAGCGAGGGAGGCCGAGAGAGGTGGGAGGCCGAGAGAGGACCTTTGCTCAGTTTATGTGCTAACACATCGAAGTACCCCAACCAATATTAAAACAAACTGCCTCAAAGTGCAACACCAGAAATCTTCAGAATATGTACATATTTAAACTAAATTGGATTTATGATGCTTTAATAAAAGGCACAATGTATATAACAATCATTATCATCACCTTTGGCACAAGGCATTGAGATAGCATTCAGAGGTTTGTGAATTACATCAACAAGAACCGACCAAATCTCATTATTTGGCAGAATGAGCACCTCTGCATCAAGGAATACTTACGTTTGTAATAATTCTGTGCAGTGAGTTAACCAAGACATAATGAAAGGTTGGAGGGGAGGCTGATGCCAAACAGACCTGCCACAAGATAAATAAAGAACTTGATGTCAGCAACAAAGTGAAATCTAATCAACACATGCCAGATTGTTGTAAAATCTCAAGTGATTCACAAACTAGCCTGCCCACCATGCAACCTAATCCGGTCTACTTGTGACTTGCACACCTCATGGCTGGTTCTTAATGTTATCTGACCTGAAATTTGTAAATGAAATCACCGCAAATGCCCCCCCCCCCCCCCCCCCCCCCCCCCACCCCCACCACCTTGCTGTTGTCGGAGTTCAGAACAAATATGTAGCCTTGCTGATATCAATCACGTCCCAAGAACTATTTCAAAAAAAGATCTTTGAAATCACATTTACATAGAACAAGGGTTACTTTTCTGTGTCCATATCAGTGAGATTGTTCCTGCTTACGGGCAGCTTGGATGCCTTTGCCAGTATAAAACTGAGCATTATCTTTTACAAAAACAACGTAGGAATAGAATGCATCATGCCTGAATCACTGTTCACCCTTTCAAATCCTTTTTGGAGAATGGAGGAGTGAAATTAGAACTCCACTTCCCCTCGCTGTATCACCCTTGGTTTAATCGTAGCACTCAAGCCCAAATGTCAAAAGGTCTCTGGTTTACACTCATCTCCAAAGACTTGACACTTCAGGACAGTAATAAGCAGAGGTGAGCATAAAAGATCCAAAAGCACCTGTCAAAGAACAGAAACTCTCTCCCATGCCATGGCCAATATTTATTACTCAACCTTCAAAGAAAAGTGAAGTTCTCCCAATGCCATGGCCAATATTTATCACTCAACCATCATTGAAATAGATTATCCAGTCATGTACCCTCATAGCTCCAGGATAGTCCTTAAAAAATCAACAGAATTCCTGGCTGGACCACTGTTATTCTTGTGTGAAATCATGCGTCTCCCGCTTGATTACACTGACCAATGGGGCTCCTTTGCAGTTATAAAGCTCCTCTACAGAAATTTGAAGTGAAAAGCTTTTACAAGGACGTTGTTGGTCTGCTACTGTTGACACTGAGGTCGCCAGTTCAAACTCCAGCATGGTAAATGATTGCCATCAATCTTGAAATCTACGAGCTAATAATGGCTGTGGAAACTGCTGCATGATGACGGTCAACTTAGGCCACGTGAGTGGCCCTCCTTCATCTCTGGGCCACAAGATCGAAATCGGGCTTGCTTACTAATCATGACCTCGTGAATAAGATTAAATACATTTAATACACGCCAAATATTTCATAAGTTATAGAAAATGTTTCATCATTTATATATGAATAGAACCATAAACATCAAATGATCAAAATAAATATTTACACTTTGAACGCGGAGGAGCACACGGTTCTTACCGTCAGTGTTGTGAGCTGTCAGCAAACACCTCACTTCCCTTGCCCTTGCTTCATGTGCAAATCACTTCAGTCATACCAGTCGTAAAAAAAAAACTACACGGACGGGAATCAGCGGAATGCAGCAACTCTGCACATGGGCTACGCTCAACAAAATGTCTTGTCGGCCGCACTCAGAACCCAGATGGGTCACGTGTGGTCCCTGGGCCACAGGTTGCCCACCACTGAGATGTATAGCTGAAAAGTCCATCTCGCTCATCCTTCTGGAGATTCTGACACTATTACTCAATAGGGTGTGGTCACAACACTAAGCACATGCACTAATTTTAGTGCAGGCATTCAGAAAAGTGTACTAAATTAAATAGTATTTAATAAACACCAACTACTGATATGCATCAAAGGATGCAAAACATTGATTAAAAACACTTGCACACACTGCTTTCCACATTATCATTTTACTAAAAAGTTTCAAGTGTGCGTGTATAAGCTGTGAAAATGTCAATCTTTGCCAAACAACGCCATCAATTTCTCATTTTTCTTAATTTAGTCAAATGCAATCTGAGTTTCCAATTGGCCACATACAGCTAATGGCTAATGCATTGGACAACACCTATGATAGCCCATGCTGTGGTTAACTCGTGCCTTCTGCAGTGGCCGTGCAAGCTGTCCAGTTGCATAGAATTCACAGTACAGTAATAGGCCGTTTCCAGCGTATGCACCGCACGAACAACTCCTCCCACCTTCCTTTATCTCACCTAATCAACATATCCTTTGATTCATATGCTCATCTCGCTTCCCACTTCATCCACATTAATAACCTCTGCCATTCCATGCAGTAGCGAGTTTCACATTCTCAGCAGCTGCACAAACAACCCTTAGAGAGGCTATCACCTTCTCACGGCAACAACAGGCAGACAGTAAACAAGGTTAGCAGCAGCTGCCACATTCTATACTTTCTTTTTAAAGGTCCGATCTCAGCTGCTTCTCTTTACCAAGCTACTGGCATTCGTACCATTTGTTCAGGCATTTGAGACAAATGCATTGTTATCTATTGCTCCTAAATCCGAGTGAAGGAGCATGAAGGGGCAGAATGGTCTACTCTTATTCCAATTGCTCCTATGCAGGCATAAATCATCCCTCCATAATCCCCCAGTTGTAACACACGGAAGCAGTTCAAAGCTACATGCACATATCCAAGCTGACAGCAGTGAGCACAATGTCTCCACCATTAATGTTATTTATTAGTGTCACAAGTAAGCTTACAATAACACTGCAATGAAGTCACTGTGAAAATCCCCCAGTCGCCACACTCCAGTGCCTGTTTGGGTACACACAGAGAATTTAGCACAGCCAATGCACCTAACCAGCACGTCTTTCGGACTGTGGGAGGAAACCGGAGCACCCGGAGGAAACCCACGCAGACACGGGGCGAACATGCAAACTCCACACAGACAGTGACCCAAGCTGGGAATCAAACCTGGGTCCCTGGTGCTGTGAGGCAGCAGTGCTAACCACTGTGCAAACCTGTTGGACTTTAACCTGGTGTTGTTAGACTTCTTACTGTGTCCACCCAATGTGGCCAGTGGATAGCAACATAAACAGTTTGTTCCCATCATTCATTAGCAAGACAAATGCAGCATACAGCAGATTCTTCATGTTAGCCCTTCCCTATTCTTAATGCTGATTCATCACCCTTGTGACGTAACATTTATCTTTTTCCCAGTAGGTATTTATACTAAATGTCAACTATTATAACTTTGAACTTTTTTGTGTCGACCAGTCCTGAAACATGCTCACCTCAGAAATCACAAGAATTAAAATTAAACCTTCTTGAAGCAGAACGAAAGCATATTTAGATACCTTGAAATGATTATTGTTATGAGGGTTGATGCGAAAACAGGAAACAAAACAGTCTATCATGAGATCCACATCTGCACTCTGGCTGCCAGCACCTCTGGAGAAAGGCTTGCTAGGATTAAACAACAGGGTCTGTGAAATAACAACAGATCAAAGCAATTACTGAGACAAAGAACTATAGATATAACAATGTAATTATCAGATGAAGCTTACCCAAAAAAAGGTCACTTTTTTGATCAGTTTGAAAGCCCCCAGTAAAGCCAGTAAATGAGAAAGGAAATGCAGTGCCAAATCTTCGTCCATTTCTGTGCCACACTTGCCCTTTAAACACTGCCCATCAGTGCATACGATTCTGAAGTTTTCTATGCTTTCTTAATTTGGGTCAAATCTAAAGTTCCCAAATATTTTTTGAGTTTAACCCAAGCAACGTTGGAAGGAACAGCAAATAGTTACATATTTAACTGTCCTCAAAGAACTGAAAGGCATCATAGCCTGTATCCCCAACACCTGACCCCCATCAGCTACCTTACCTTGCATCACACAGTCAATTTAGGTCATTCTTGGCTAAAGGTGGAGGGAGATGATGCGCCCAGTGTTATACAAGAGAAGTAGCTGCGTGCGTCACTTCAGAACTAGAGCAAGCAGGCAATGACGTCTTTCGGGTTTTATTAGTTAAACTCTAATTTTAGATTTTCATTTTGCGTTTCAGTTAAAAAATCTGAAATCTTGGTTATATCTATTTATCCTATTATTAAACATACTGTACAATTAAATAGGTAGGGCACTTGTCACAGAGAAATGGGATGTACGAAAGTAGGGCGGGGAGCAGGCAATCTTCTAGAATTGAGGAGGTAGTAAAATAGATGTCAGGTGCTTTTCATCGCAAAGTCGCACACGGGCTTGAAGGAAGTTTTAAAGTTTATTTATTAGTGTCACAAGTAGGCTTACATTAACACCGCAATGAAGTTACTGTGAAAATTCCCTAGTCACCACACTCCGGCGCCTGTTCGGGTACACTGAGGGGGAATTTAGCACGGCCAATGCACCTAACCAGCACATCTTTCAGACTGTGGGAGGAAGCCGGAGCACCCGGAAGAAACCCACGCAGACACGGGGAGAATGTGCAGACCCCCCACAGTGACCCAAGCCGGGAATTGAACCCAGGTCAGTGGCGCTGTGAGACAGCAGTGCTAACCACTCTGCCACCTTAGTCACTATTTGTCTAAAGACAGTTCGCAGTAACTAGAGTGCCATTCACAGAAGTCTGGAAACAAACTCCCTGTCCACTCTACCTGTGAATGGTGGACTTGGACTTTTAAAAAATTAAAATACATATTTTACTAATTTATCCACAGTGACCAACTTATCAAGTTTAAGAAAATCTTTGTAGCACTATATCAGAACATATTGGAAGCTCGGGGAGGATTTGTTATGTGGCCTTTCAAATATTGTTTGGGGAGGGCAGAATCAAGGAAATTTGCTCAATCTCAGGACATGTCCAAGCAAAGGCGTCGGACATGCTGTGAAATATTGTAACTTATCTGGTAAATCACTGCTAACTACACAAATCCAACATTCCATTGTGTTTAAACTATCACAACACTGCCAACCAGTAATCTGTACCCTAATGCCTTGGTGAACAGTGAATTGAGACATTACGTCATCACCTGTCTGCACACAGGTGACATGAGGCTCATACAGTGACACCTCTTGGCTTCTGGTTTTCAGATGCCAGAATGCTTGAGGAATGTCATGCAAGCTACGTCCACTCTCAACGGATGCCTCATCTGGTCTCAATCCATGCTAATGATAGAGAATTATCATGTTAAAATCTAAGTTATACTTTTCTCCTCCTCTTCAGAGCCACTTGTATCATGTACCAATGTCCAGTCAAGAGGTAGGGGTGAAAGCACCGTTAATGCTTTCCCTTATCTAGTTACTTGGAACCGCTAAAAGCAGAATATTAATCTTAGATTAGATTTTTAAAATTCTCTAAATAAGCAAACACTCAAAACTTGCGATTGAGAACCTGTCATTCACTTTCATGATGCAGCATATTTATGCAGAAATGAGGGACCTATAATCTTGGCAGAATCTTGTGTAACAAAGTTGCCTCCTTCAATTTTCCCTCCCCAAATACATCACAGCCTTTTAAACCCAAGGTAAGTATCATCTAATCCCCATTTCTCAATTGGCGCTTCTTCAACAAATTATCTAGCAGAAATTCCATACCTTTAGGTCTACAACCATGGACTGAACCTGAAAGCAGATGACAGAGTTGTCTTCCCAGCTGATGTACGTGGAGGCCTTGCAAAGTTTAACACAGGCAATTGCAGCACTTTCCGTTAGCTGCCGACTGCCACCGTGACCAGCAAGGGCTTTTTTCAGGTTGTCCAGAAACAACTTCTGTGCAAAGATTAGGAAGACAGCAGTGAGACAATACAAAATGTTGACATGCTATTAATTTAACAAACCAACCTTCTTTGGCCTCGATTCAGACCCAGAGCAAAATCCATTAGCTGAGAAAAGTCGAACTAGCAACAAAGAGGGAAAGGCCAAACTAAAGCCAAGACATGTTGAAGGAAATCTGTAGTGTGGTTCTTTGGCTCCAAACCCAAGATCAGCCAGGTAAATTGGGCCACAGAGAGCACTGGAGGGAAGAAATGCCAAGCCATGTGTTTGGTGTTGGGGGAAAGAGGGAAAAGAACTAGATTAACATTCTTCTTTCTCCCGAACTGATTTACGTTAAACTCCATTTGAGAGGCGCACAACGCCAGTTGTGTTTGAGAGATTGTTTTCTGTTGGGAGTCAATCAGAAAAATTACACCCCCAGCCTAAAACGACATCCCACCCATAGCTCCCTTTTTTTTAAAAAAAATTATCCTAGAGTCGTTTCCTCCCATTTTACAACAGGCCAAATGTCAATTGCAGAGGTGGGCATTCGCGAACAGGATCCTGTCAGAGTTTCACACCACTTCTGCTTCCAAAGCTGGGGAGAGAGAGATGAGGGAGGATACCTGGTTCCATTCCTTCGCAAGAGCCGGGGTGTGGTGGAGGTTGGCGGTGGTGTAGTTTAGTGGGAATGAGAGGATATTCAGAATCTGTGATATTGCTAAATATTCCAACAAACCACAATGGAAGATTATTCCTGAGCTCGAGTGTTTTCACAGGGGCTGGTGATCATGTTCGTCACCGTTATGTAAGAAACTGCCAATGACTCAGCAAGCAACTGCTCTCTAGGTGTTTAGTCATTCTGCTAACAGCAATGATACAGAATACCTTTGCTGGTTAAAGGTCCAGTTTAAAACATGAAGTAAAATGCATGCAAGTGGCATTTTTTTTAAACATCCAAATGGTGGTGTGAGGAAGCAAGTTCCCTCAAGTCCTCAGAGTGACCCAGGGTGAGTCACTGGACATGCATCCCTTGTTTTTTTTTTAATTCAGTTGCGCAGGAAGTAACTGCACGGAACACTGGGTTGGACCCTTGCTTTTTCACCTGAGACCTGACTGGATTTGAATGAAAAATTTTCAAACAGTTGACGGACTTGTTTAATTCTCAACGAGTATATAGGATTGCAGCAACAAAAAAAAAAATCACAAACCTAATTTGGCATCAATTGTACAATTGCATTCAGAGAAACAAAAAAGCTGGATGGTATAGCTGAACTGTCACAACTGCGAAGCTGTAAATATACATTACTGGGTATCATTTTAAGAGCTCTAATCTGCCTTCTTTAAAAAGCATGATTTACAGTTTTTAAAAAATTGCAGCCCTCAATTAGCTTTAAGACAACACTGCCAAAAATAAAACAAGATTTCCTCAGTCAGTCAGTCTTTATTTATTCTTTCCTTCCCCTCGAGTGTTTATCCACATCTGTGGAACAAACAACCCACAGGCGGAACTCTACAGCTTTCCAAATGGGCGCTTAATGATGAAGAGTAGCTGGGGATGACTCACCCTCCAACATTTCCTTCTTTTTTATGTGAAGTACAAGGCCTGTGCTCAGCGTCTCCACAGCAATACAGTTTCAAACAGGAAATGCTGTGCGGCTTGTACAGTCAATGCTGCACTCATGCTCCACAACAACATACAGTTGGTTGTGTTTAGAAAATGATACAGGGGTGGGGGCAAGCGTGTACCTCCTCCCCCTTCCCAAAAATCTAAGCCTCAGTCCTCTGGGAGCCAGGCTTCAATGGATCAATTTGCACCCTGGTGCTCAATGCACAAAATTTGCTCATGTGGATGTGGAAGCTATTGTTTTATCTTGGGTCTGTGGGATGTACTAAATAAATTGCTTACAAATCCAGGAAGAGCTCCGCAATGGGTTTCCCCCCATGGATCACCGAGTTTATATGATCCGTACTGACCAACTAAGTCACGACTTCATTTAGCAACAGAACACCAGACAAATCAGAGTTGACCATCTTCAGTCTGGCAATGGTGACAAGGGCACTACAATTCTTTTCAACTGGAAAGTTAACTGGAATGCTGTTCTGCTTCGCTATCCAATGGTGTCCACTACAAGTTGCCCACACGGATGTCAAATGACAACAGGATCTTGGGGAGGCGATGGCCTAGTGGTATTATTGCTAGACTATTAATCCAGAAGCTCAGCTAATGTTCTGGGGACCCAGGTTCGAATCCCACCATATCAGATGGTGGAATTTGAATTCAATTTAAAAAAAATCTGGAATTAAGAATCGACTGGTGATCATGAAACCATTGTTGATTGTCGGAAAAAACTCATCTGATTCACTAATGTCCTTGAGGGAAGGAAATCTGCCATCCTTACCAGGTCTGGCCTACATGTGACTCCAGAGCCACAGCAATGTGGTTGACTCTCAACTGGCCTCCCAAGACAACTAGGGATGGGCAATAAATGCTGGCCGGCCAGCGACACCCACGTGCCACGAATGAATAACAAAAGTTGGCTTCTTTAGTTAAAAAGCTTTCTGGCACACACCAAGGCTCACAGACACGGCAACAGAGCAAAATCCAAGGGACTGCAATTGACAAAACAGTGCCAAGGTCTCCCAAATGGGGAAAAAAAATCTAAATTACCTTGTTCATTTTGCTTTCCTCAACAACTTCCTTTGAGATGTCCTGCAGAATATCAGGAGAGAGGATAAGGAGGATGATCTGCAAAGGCCAGACCGCTGCTTTCCGTTTGGCACTTTCAGCGAAGCTATCCACAAGGTCAAACAGCTTCTCCGAACAATCTTTTATTGGGGGTGGGGTTTACGTAAAAGGAAAAAAAAACAGAAAAAGATGTAAATGCATCAAAATGATACTAACTGTGCTGGGAGCAAACCTAGCCAGCCAAAGTAAAATAGCTTTAGTCTTTTTTTTTTGAATACATGAGAAAATTAGTCAATCACATAAACCCAGCGATAACTTTGAATTTACTGAAGAATACAGTGATTGCTCGATACAGGCAAGTAGAAACTTTCAGAGCATTACAATTTATTTGATTAAAAGCCAGTTATTCCACCCTGCTCCACATCCCATGGATATGTAACACCTGTTTAGGTCATAAGTGGTAAATGCTTTGGATGTACTGAAACCACATGAGACTGCGGAGGAAAATTTATACTCAAGGAGAATTGTTTTGGATGTCCAAGTTATGCAAGAACAGGTTCAGTGCCTCGAATGCACTTCCACCTTTGGCAGTAATCAGTGATACAAAACTCAAATGTTTTATTGAAGCAGGCACGTGGGATTCTCTTTCCATAATGAAGTGAACGAATGCAACGGTCCCATTGGATATTGAGCAAATTAGAGATTCCAATTTTAACATTCCTTTTGTTTTAAAGTTTATCGGGCGGCACGGTAACACAGTGGTTAGCACTGCTGCTTCACAGCTCCAGGGACCTGGGTTCGATTCCCGGCTCACTGTCTGTGTGGAGTTTGCACATTCTCCTCGTGTCTGCGTGGGTTTCCTCCGGGTGCTCCGGTTTCCTCCCACAGTCCAAAGATGTGCGGGTTAGGTTGATTGGCCATGCTAAAATTGCCCCTTAGTGTCCTGAGATGCGTAGGTTGGAGGGATTAGTGGGTAAATATGTAGGGATATGGGGGTAGGGCCTGGGTGGGATTGTGGTCGGTGCAGACTCGATGGGCCGAATGGCCTCTTTCTGTACTGTATGGTTTCTATGATTTCTATGATTTATTATTGTCACAAGTAGGCTGACATTAACACTGCAATGAAATTACTGAAAATCTCCTAGTCGCCACACTCCGGCGCCTGTTCGGGTACACAGAAGGAAAATTTTAGCCTGGCCAACACACCTAACCAGCACGTCTTTCAGACTGTGGGAGGAAACTAGAGCACCCGGAGGAAACCCCACACAGACACAGGGAGAACGTGCAGACTCCACACAGACAGTGACCCAAGCCGGGAATCAAACCCGGGTCCCTGGCGCTGTGAGGCAGCAGTGCCAACCACTGTGCCGCCCACTGTTTTGAGAACCACTTTTGGCAAGAGACTAAGTAAATGTATTTTCCTTCATTTTTATTAACTGTTTGTCAGCTATTTCCAGCTGTGAACAAACGCCCTGTAATACCACATACTGGTACCAAAAGCATCAGCCAAACAAGCATCAATGCACCCACTTATAGCCCTGCGTCAATTAGTACATTCGAAATGTAACCCATTGTTTGAAGCACATCTTCAGCCACTCTAAAATCCTTTTCCCTTTTTAAATGTGTTCTCAGGATGTGGGAGATGCTGGAAAAACCGCGCTCATTGCCCTGCCCTGAGGTGATGGCAGTTAGCCTTCTCTTTCAACTGCTGCATTCTCCCTGCTGCTGAATGCACACATGTTGTATTTGTCCTTCAGTTACTTTGATTTCACCATTTGTTTACCAGATAATCACAAAAATGTGAATTGATAATTTCCCAAGCACCTCCTTCGCCTTCCAGATTTTACAGGAATGAAGTTGAAGTCTGCCCACACTAGCCTGACTGGAATCACAAATTTCCATTCTTCTGGTTCACAGGGAACAGGATGAGGTTGCAAAAAAAAACCAAGTAAACACAACCACTACAATATCCAAGGGAGTATAAGTTTGAACATCTGCACGGTGGCACAGCGGTTAGCACTGCTGCCTCACAGCGCCAGGGACCCGGATTCGATTCCTGGCTTGGGTAGCTGTCTGTGCGGAGTCTGCACGTTCTCCCCATATCTGCGTGGGTTTCCTCCGGGTGCTCCTGTTTCCTCCCACAGTCTGAAAGACGTGCTGGTTGGGTGCATTGACCCGAACAGACACCGGAATGTGGCGACTGGGGGAATTTCACAGTAACTTCACTGCAGTGTTAATGTAAGCCTTACTTGTGACACTAATAAATAAACTTCAAACAGTATCCACCTCCCATCCTCTGCAGTAGCACAAGCCATTCTGTTAGATCATTCCAGCACTCAGGTCATTTTTAAGCACTGCTTACCTGCCAGGTCAGGCTGGGGTCTCTGATACAGCATGGTAAACTCATCCGGATAATTTTCCACCCAATTCCAAAATGCCTACAGGTTTTTTAAAAAAGATCAAATTTTGTAAATATTTGAACTTGAAACAAAATGCCTGAATTAGAAATTGCATTGTAGCACTAGAATTGGCGGACAACTAGTTTGCAATTCTGAAACCTTCACTTGTGCTGTAAAGATTGCTCGAAGAAACCAAATGTGCAATATTCTATCTATATTTAAGGAATGCTGCCTTTTGATAAATATGCAAACCTTTCAGCCCATTTGGACCAATATGATTGCTCCCACTGGAGATAGAGCCCAACACTGTTGCTCTCATTGGTCACTCAACATCAATGGGACATTGCACATAAACTCATCATGATGTAGATATTGAGACCACATGGTTCAAATCCCAGCCCTGGCTGATAGTCGAACGCAACAGATGTATCATTGGCAAGTTTAAACAAGGTTCAGTCGCATTGATCGCTGAACACTTCATGCACAAAGAGCACACCAATTAGAGGATGGTAATGAAGGGAAAAGGACATCAGGCTGGTGCACATACAGGTTTCCCCAAGAGGTGTTAAGGAGCTGACACACGGACCAGGTTTCTGCTGCCTATTCCAGGAACTTTAACAGAAAGATGCATAATGTCCATAGATGTGTAGGTTAAGTGGGTTAGCCACGGTAGATGTACAGGGTTACAGAGATAGGGCGTAGGGGAGAGCCTGGCTGGGATGCTCTATCAGAGAACCGGTACAAACTCGACGGCCTCTTTCTACACTGTTGGGGTTCTATGATTCTATAATGCCATCCGCAATCTCAGGATTCTCCAAAGGGCTGATCCTTCAATGAAGTATTTTTTTACTACATGTAGACACTATTGTAAATGTAAGAAACAGCAGCATTTTGCAAGGTCCCACAAACAGCAATGTAATAATGATAACCTCATTTTGTGACATTGGTTGAGGGATAAATATTGGCCAGGACACTTCCTTCAAAGTAGGCATTCAGAATCCTTTACCAGGTAGATGCCAATGTTGTAGCTGTACTGGAACAGTGCAATTCCACTCGATCCATGCTCACCTCCTGCAACTTGTGTTTAAAATCTGATCATAAAGCTTCCACAAACCTCTTATCTAACCAGAGACCACTTGGTGTATACTTCCTTGCAACTGTTACGTGTATTCTCAAAGTTTAGGGATGATGTGGAGTTGCCGGCATTGGGCTTGGGTGGGCACAGTAAGAAGTCGCACAACACCAGGTTAATGTCCAACAGGTTTCTTTGGTAATACGAGCTTTCGGAGCGTTGCCCCTTCATCAAGTGAGTGAAGAGTTCAGTTCACAAACAGGGCATATATAGTCACAAACTCAATTCCAAGGTAACGGTTGGAATGCGATCATTATCTTGTAATTGAGTTTGTGTCTGTATATTTTTATTAACAGGGGGTTGGAGTTTAAGAGCCGTGGGGTTATGCTGCAACTGTACAGGACCTTGGTGAGACCACATTTGGAATATTATGTGCAGTTCTGGTCACCTCACTATAAGAAGGATGTGGAAGCGCTGGAAAGAGTGCAGAGGAGATTTACCAGGATGCTGCCTGGTTTGGAGGGTAGGTCTTATGAGGAAAGGTTGAGGGAGCTAGGGCTGTTCTCTCTGGAGCGGAGGAGGCTGAGGGGAGACTTAATAGAGGTTTATAAAGTGATGAAGGGGATGGATAGAGTGAACGTTCAAAGACTATTTCCTCGGGTGGATGGAGCTATTACAAGGGGGCATAACTATAGGGTTCCTGGTGGGAGATATAGGAAGGATATCAGAGGTAGGTTCTTTACGCAGAGAGTGGTTGGGGTGTGGAATGGACTGCCTGCAGTGATAGTGGAGTCAGACGCTTTAGGAACATTTAAGCGGTTATTGGATAGGCACATGGAGCACACCAGGATGATAGGGAGTGGGATAGCTTGATCTTGGTTTCAGATAAAGCTCGGCACAACATCGTGGGCCGAAGGGCCTGTTCTGTGCTGTACCGTTCTATGTTCTATATGCCCTGTTGGTGAACCAAACTCTTCACTCACCTGAAGGAGGAGCAACGTTCCAAAAGCTCGTGCTACCAAATAAACCTGTTGGGCTTTAACCTGGTGTTGTGAGACTACTTAAAGTTTAGGGAAGCAGATAAGATTTAGAGTGTGTGTGTGTGTGTGTGTGTGTGTGTGTGTGTGTGTGTGTGTGTGTGTGTGGGGGGGGGGGGGGGGTAATTGAAGTATACTGTCGAGATAACCATTATTGTAGTTTAATGTTCTTCTCTACTGTTCAGTAAACGTTTTGTTATTTGAATAATTTACAAAACTGACCCTTTCCTCACCGGGTTTCATCTCTTTTGTCACACGTTTTCCAAATCACACAAATGAACCATTAAGAACTGGTGTTCCAAGTTTCACTTCTGAGATTTGGGATGCCCTCTTCCTGAGCATTAGTGGGTTCATAGCACAAGCATTCGAAAGGAAGGTGGATAAGTTCCAGCGGTGGCTAAAATCACAATAGACAAAGGGGGTAGGTGGAATATTGGGTGACGTGACCCATGGTCACTGTGATCTCATATAGGGAAATTTAATCTGAGCAATTCCAACCAAAGGTGATTTATGGCCTATTAATTAATGATAGTATTAGCACAATAGAGAAGGATGACCTAAATTCAGGTTGCAGAATCGGTGCGAGTTGAGATGAGTATTTATAAAGGCAAGAAGTCATTTGTGGGAGTGGTGTACAGGCCCCCCTAACAGTAACTACATGATAGCACAGATATAAATGAGGAAATAATGAGAGCATTATAGAAAGGTACATGGATAATAATGGTGGATTTTAATTTACATATAGACTGGAAAATCATGGTGGGCAAAGGTAGCCTATATGAGGAGTTCACAGAATATTTTCAGGATAGTTTCTTAAAACAGTCCCAACAAGATAGCAGGCCATATTCGACCTGTTAGGACAAGATAGGCTTAATTGATTACTTCATAGTGAAGGCACCCATCAATGGCAGCGATCAAAATATAATTGAATTTCACATTCAATTTGAGGGAGAGAAAAGTGGGTCCAAAACTAGTATTTTAACCTTAAATTAGGGCAATTATGTGGGTATCAAAGGAGAGCTAGCTAACTGGCAAATTAGGTCAAGGAATAGATCAAAAGAGATGCAGCGGCAGACATTTAAGAGGATTTTCCTCTAGATACATTCCAACGAGAAAGAAAAATTCCAAGGAGAGGACTCACCATCCATGGTTAACTGAAAAAGTTAAAGGTAATATCAAACTTTAGCAGAGCAGGTAGAGGTAGATAAGCAAGATTGGCGGGAATGGGGAGCTAGGGTTACAATCAGATCAGCCATGACCTTATGGAGTGGCAGAGCAGGCTCAGGGGGCCAAATGGCCTCCTCCTGCTTCTAGTTCACATTGAAATAGACTTGTAATTCCATGGAATCAGTAGCAGAAGAATGCATCTTGGAACTCTTCAATTGCTGTCTGCAGAGCAACCAGTCAAATGGCCTCCCTGCATCCATCAGATTGTCCACAAAATGACTAGTATTAAAATAGCAAAGTCACACTTACCTTTTCAAGACTGCTTATGACTGCCAACTGAGCTGCCTTTTTCAAAGATTTGAATTTAAAGACCGTCTCTGTAGCAAATAAGAGTGTTTCATTAGTTTTTTTTCCCCTCCTTGATCATTTGGAACTCACGCAATAGATATTTGGCAATGCACAGGGTTAAGATCAGGGAAGGCATGCACTAGTTTTGTTTAGGTGGAAGGAGCGTTCTGCACTTCTAAGTTTAAAACTTAAAGTCTATTTATTAGTCATAAGGCAGGCTTACATTAACACTGCAATGAAGTTACTGTGAAATTCCCCGAGTCGCCACACTCCGGCACCTGTTCAGGTCCATGCGCCTAACCAGCACATCTTTCGGACTGTGGGAGGAAACCGGAGCACCCGGAGGAAAGCCACGCAGACATGGGGAAAACGTACAAACTCCACACAGACAGTGACCCGAGCCGGGAATCGAACCTGGGTCCCTGGCACTGTGAGGCAGCGGTGCTAACCACTGTGCCAGATTTCCTTGGGATGTTCTCCTTGCCCCATCATTTTTGGCCATATTTTAACCCCAATTGGTGCATCTGACAGGCAACCTGTTTTCAGTTCTCAGTCATATCTTTTCAAGGGCCTCAGTTCCAGGGAGGCATCTAAATTGATGAGTCTTCCCCTTTGCAAGTATCCTTCTTAATAACACAGCTAACAGCAGAGCAAGCTGAAGAACTCGGAGCGAGTGTGGGTTAATCTCCAACCATTGGAACAATACACTACTGCACCACCATGCCACTGTAATACAATCTTTTGTTTTATTGAAAGGCACTGAAGCGCAAAAGACAGACAGGTGACATATGAAGGAAGACAGGTGACATATGAAGGAGCGGAACGGAGAGATATCACACATGCGCACAGGGGTGGCATGGCGACACGGGGGCAGCACAGTGGTTAGGGACCTGGATTCAATTCTGGCCTCAGGTGACTGTGGAGTTTGCACATTCTTCCAATATCTGCGTAGATTTCCTCCAGGTGCTCCAGTTTCCCCCCCACATTCCAAAGGTGTGTAGGTTAGGTTGATTGGCCATGCTAAATTGCCCCTTAATGTCAGGGGGATTAGCAGGGTAAATTCTTGGGGTTACAGGGATAGCGCCTGGATGGGATTGTTGTCGGTGTAGGCTCGATGGGCCAAATGGCCTCCTTCTGCACTGTAGGGATTCTATTATATGTTAGGTTAGCAAATAACACTGCCAACAGCTCGCGTTAACTGCAAGTTAATATTGCCACTTTCCTCTGTTACACACAGCTCAACCACAATCACCAAATGTTCCTTCCTTGCTCCCACCCTTAATAGCAAGCATCCTGTTCACAATTCCCCAATACATGCTTAGGATTTTGTAAAATTACTTAAGTTGTTGTACATGAACTGATATAGGAACACATAAGTCACTCATTTTTAAAAAACTAACCCCAGCTTAAAATCACTAACATTGATATTCAAATTTGTGCATTCCCCAAATGTGTATTTTAAAAAAAACAAGCAATATTGAGGCAAAGGGAACAAATTGCTACATTACCAGATACCAAGCCTCAGCACTATTGCACAAAAAGCTACCACTCCGCACCACACACTGAAATAGATGCCCCCACAAAATACTCCATGAACATGACCCTTTATTTCCCATATTGTACATCAGTGTAGTCAATACCATTAGGACTGCCAAATTAAATTCAACTGTGACACTGCTGAGAAGCTTCAAACTTAAATTCAAACTACACAAACACATTTCGCTGTTGTCACAAGCATGATCTCATCTGCTTGCTCAGAATCAAGCAAGAGGCAGGAAACTACAACATTCTGATCTCTATCCCACGGCCAGACTTTTGCCACAATCTCCTTTTATCGGTAAAGAGTTGCCTTCAGCATTGCAGAAACCCCACACCAACCCAATTTCAGAAATGCTCTCACTAGCCTCCCCGCCTCCATCTTTCACAAAACCAGGTACTCCGAATCCTCTATCAGATCAATATGCGCACACCCTCGTCCATTCTCAGCTAACCCCCATGTCCCAGCAATATCAATTTTGGGATCTGGGTCTGCAAATCCCCACCTACATTTGGGACGCGTTCTCCAATCTGACATCAAGGGTGTGCACCCAGCATTTTTCAGAAGTCTGGGTGACTAGTTCCGCCCCCCCCCCCCCTCCCTTCTGTTATTTTTCAGTCATTACAGTAAAACTATCTTCTAAACCAAGTTCACCTCATTACCTCAAATCCTGAATTGAAAACAAAACACACCTCTTGCTCATACCTTTGGCTTCCTATCTCACCCAAATTTTATTTCCAGCATTTACATTCATGAAGGACAGAAGCCTTTAGGCTTCATTTTCAAAATTTAAGAACATTGAGGCAAGAGGGGGGGGAAGTTTCGCCTTTCACAATGCAAAATTATTAAAAGCCTGTTGAAGACATCTGAATCCACTTTACCTTGCAACAATCGCTTGAGTCTTGCACAATCCACATTAATGTGCTGTATCAATTCGATGTCATTGACGTCTGTACTATCTTCCGAGCACATTGCCAGCTCTTGCAACCTGCAAACAAATCCAATGAGCAAATGAAAGATGTCAACCATTAGGAAGCTAAATCAACGGCAAACCCAGGTTTGCTTAAACATAGCAGCTAAACGCTGACTACGATACACGTCCAGCTTCTATGAAGATCAGCAATAGTACAATAATTGCTACAGAAGGTTTATGAAAAAGGTGCTATTGCAGGTTTATTCTGAAAATATAAACAAAAACACAGAGGCAAATATTGCCTACTGACACAATCAGTGGAATGAATTAGCTGCAAGTACGTATTTTAACTTTGATGTGGAGATGCCAGCGCTGGTGGGCACAGTACGAAGTCTCACAACACCGGGTTAAAGCCCACTCACCTGATGAAGGAGCAGCGCTCCAAAAGCTCATGATATCAAATAAACCTGTTGGACTTTAACCTAGTGTTGAGACTTCTTATTTACTTATTTTAACTTCACAACACAACAGATAGATTTCTCTTCAGATTTGGGGAAATTTGAAGCCTGAAAACAGGTGGAATTGTATGGAATGCCAAACGGGAACAAATTCACATTCACCTGCAACAGGTAAGATAGAGGAAACTTCTCAAAGACAAGAGTTTCGCATCAATCAGATGCAGTCATCCTGAATTTTCTCACACCAACAGAAGCAACTCTGGATCTCAAATGAAGTTAAATTAATGAGATTCAACCTTGAAAAACAAACAAGTTCACGCTGATTTGTTATGGTGACGAGCCAATGACAGGAAGAACTACTTAGTCTTCTGTGAGCTTAAAATCTCAACCTCAGATAGTCTTTTTTTGGGGTTCTTTAAAAGCTTTTGTAACTGATGAATTGTGTGTATCAAGCTGAATCATGTCACTGACTGCGCAACAGGACTGACTCAGAAGTGTTTTAGATTTTAAGCTGTATGCACCACCTTGATCCAAATCAACATGCCATCTGTTGTGGGTGCAGCAATATATCTTATGATTCAAAGCTGTTCGGTGCATTTCCTACAAAAGGGGGCAGTGACAAAATGAGGTGGTTCACAGCACCAGAGAATGCTCAAAATGAGTTGAAATATAGTCCTTGGTGGCATTTATATACTGCATTCCATCACTTAAGATCATCGCAGCTGGGAACAACATTGGAGTTATATTGCAAAATCTCAAAAATTCAGTACATTTGCTAACATTGCCCATTGAAATAGATCCCAATTCCTTGCGATGACATTTACTGCATTTTGCTTTTAGTTGCAGGTTAGAAATCAGAATTGTAATGAGCTTCACACAAGAAACAGTAAGTCACCGTAGACTCATAATTCTCAACAGGAAAAAGCTGTCTTGTCCATCTTACATTTGTAAAAGCAGTGATGTGGAGCGCGGTGAGCAGGGAACGAAGCAGCAGTTCAAACAATCAGTGGGGAGAAGAATAAAGGATATGGTCACTTTTTTTTTAAAAGAAAAACCCCCTCCGAATAAACTCAAAGTACCAAACAGCTACACAGTGGGAGTTATATTTCATCCACAAAGAAACCTGAAGAGCCCTCATGCTTTCAGAACTTGGAATTGAGAGGAATTATGAAACAAGAATTAGGCAAAGAAAGGAGGAGTTTCAATCATAGCCCAAAGTCTCTCAAATGGGATTTGAACCCACAACCTTTGGATGCAGAGGAAGAGAGTGTAATCAATGGAACCATGAATCTAAAAACTGCTGCTTTACAGCACACTACAGAAATACAGCTCAGAATGTCACTATCACCTCATGCACAGATTTAGAAGGCAGCCACCTTTTCAAATTCTATGCATACGTGGAGCCAACAAAACAGAAAAAAGGGTCAGCAGAAAGGGGGTGGCACGGCGGCACAGTGGTTAGCACTGCTGCTTCACAGCACCAGGGACCCACGTTCAATTCCATCCTTGGGTGATTGTATGGAGTGCACGTCCTCCCCGTGTCTGCGTGGGTTTCCTCCGGGTGCTCCTGTTTCCTCCCACACTCCAAAGATGTGCTGGTTAGGTGAATTGGCCATGCTAAATTGTCCTTTAGTGTCACAAAGAGGTGTAGGTTAGATGGATTAGCCATGGTAAATGAGTGGGGTTGGGGGGGGGGGGCTCTTTCGGAGAGTTGGTGCAGACCTGACGCGCCAAGCGGCCTCCTCCGCCACAGTAGGCATTCTATGAATTCTAAGACGAAATGTGCCGAAATGAAAACTTCATTTAAGACTGAAAAAATAATTAAAATGTACAATTTTTAATTTGTATTTCCTCTACAAAAAAAAACCACTAATCACAATTACTCATTCATCACCACTTTGAAAATCATTCATAAACCAGCTGCACCATACCCTACCTTCTCAAAGATGGCCTGGCCTCTCATCAAAACTTACAGATGTGCACGCCATGAAACAGAGTACCCAGGATTACACACAAAATGGAACCTTCATCCACTCGTGGGAATGTGTTATGACATGCCAAGAATCCCACAGCTGCTGCAACAAGGCTTAAAATATGTCAAACAGGAAAATAGGAGGTTAAGAGGTCAGCAATGTTAGTGCCAGGAGCCTGACCAAACTTGGGAGACCCACATCATGAAAGGATGCAGGATTTACCCAATAATTACTCAACTCTGAAAATCAATAAGCTTACGTCCAGAACTTAGAAGTGAATCTATAGGGGCCTATTTAAATGACGGCATCAAATAGAGTAGAAATGCCTTTCAAGGAAGCTTCCCTCTAATTGCCACTAAATATTTTGACTCATTAAAAGGTACTCTAATGCCCGCACGTAGTTTGTTTTATCTATTGTTTCCCTTTTCTTTCTCTTACTCAACCCAGCGGCACGGTAGCACAGTGGGTAGCACTGCTGCTTCACAGCTCCAGGGACCTGGGTTCGATTCCCGGCTTGGGTCACTGTCTGTTTGGAGTTTGCACATTCTCCTCGTGTCTGCGTGGGTTTCCTCCGGGTGCTCCGGTTTCCTCCCACAGTCCAAAGATGTGCGGGTTAGGTTGATTGGCCATGCTAAAATTGCCCTTAGTGTCCTGGGATGCGTAGGTTAGAGGGATTAGTGGGTAAAATATGTAGGGATATGGGGGTAGGGTCTGGGTGGGATTGTGGTCGGTGCAGACTCGATGGGCCGAATGGCCTCTTTCTGTGCTGTAGGGTTTCTAAGATTTCTAAGGCTCCCATTCCAATGAAATATGCATTTAGCCGTTCTGAGGTGCCCTTGCAAGATAAAGACAGTGAAAAAGACAGAAATTATTATTTCAAAGTTCATGCTTTACTGCTGGTGCTCACTTCTGTGGAGTGAAACACCACTAGAGATTCAGTGATCATGTGAAAATTGTGCTTCCAAGTTGCAATGCAACAGCGTGGACAATAAACACACATCAGAGGTTTGCTGAACTGCTGTCAATGTGTAATGAATATTACAAATTTATTCCTCATTTAATAGCAAGTATTGTCACATCTAACTATTAGAATTAACTTATTAAAAGTTAAAGTTAATTGATTATGTCACAAGTAGACTTACATTAACACCGCAATGAAGTTACTGTGAAAATCCCCTAGTCGCCACACTCCGGCACCTGTTCGGGTACACCGAGGGGGAATTTAGCATGGCCAATGCACCTAACCAGCACGTCTTTCAGACCGCATGTATTACCTGCCTATCCCATTGAAACTATGCAAATAATGTCAAAAACCATCTGCCCAAATCATACAGTTTTGCTCAATAACGTAATGGGGAAAAGTGGCTATGTACGAAGCTGCTGTGTTCAGTAAATAAGACAGAGGATCCACTAAGTCTAGTAAAGTGAAAAATAAATGTCTCTCAGTGATGCCAACAGGATAATTTTGAACAAAAGTCACAAGCCAGTCTCACATGAGGGAGCCATTTATGATTTCATTTTGCTTCTCCAAGTATTTGTAAATGTTTGTGTTGAGTTTTCAATTGAAATTGCTTCCTCCGGGAAAAAAAATGCCATATTTATTTTAACAGTATGCCCACACAAGGGGTCTGTTGGCTGTTCCCATCTATTCAAAGTCTTTGTCCACCACAAGCCCAGTGATTAGGTGTTTGAAGTGGTTAACATTTTGCTTGGGCATTAGTGAAATTTCTTGAGCAGAGCAGCAGGCAACCCAAATTTACACAAACTTAAACTTCAATATTAGATTGTTTGAATATTACAGACCTAGCAGAGAGAGCAGGCGTAGCACTCAATGTTCCTACAGCAAAATAATTCTTGTAATGGATTGTAATTGCTGTCAGCAATTTTAGAAACATTTTTTTTTATAAACATGTTACACCAAGTCAGATTGCCTGCCTGGCTTCTCACACAAACCAGATACTTGGATGAACATTACACAAATCAATATTAAAACACAACCATAAACTTTGCAATAATTGCACTATATTAAAGGTAATGGCGTGAGGTCATTTGTGCAACAGGAAATTAAACAACTTTTGTTTCTACTTTTTCCCCTGGGACATGGACAACACTTGCATCATCGGGCAATAAAGTCAACTAGATAGTCTGGGAGTTAAGTCATTTTTAGGTTAGACCAGATAATGGGTGACAAGCTTCCTTCCCAGAAGCATCTTAAATGAACCAACAAAATTTTCACAATAATAATTCTGCAAAATGTGTTTTATTTTCTGACAGTTTATTAAAATCGACTTCACAACACCGCCTTCTGACTCAGAGGCAACAGTGCCACCCACTGAGCCCCAGCTGATGCCAAGGCTACCATTCTTAATACAAAATGAAGCACAATACAAAACAAATACTTCATGGTTTACCTACCAATGCATACCTTTTCATTTCTGTTAATAATATATCCAAAAACACACACACCAGAAGTCGATCGAGTAGTTAGTACAAAGAACCGCCAGCAGATTTTACTACTTGATAAGCCAGGGACCACGGGCTAAATTCCAGCAGCCCTATCACTGACGATCAACTAACCAGCAAAAAGAAAATCCAGGAATCCAAACAAGAGATCTTTCGGTTTAATGGCTCAGTATGTGGAGATGCCGGCGTTGGACTGGGGTAAACACAGTATGAAGTCTAACAACACAAAGTTAAAGTCCAACAAGTTTATTTGGTAGCAAAAGCCACTAGCTTTCGAAGCGCTGCTCCTTCATCAGGCGAGTGGGATTTCAGTTACACATCTCATTTAACTTGCGTTTAACCCTCCCTCCACTCACATTGTCCGTACCTTTAAGACTTGATTACCTGTAAAGACTCACATTCCAACCATTATTTTGTAAATTGAGTTTGTGTCTTTGTATGCTCTGTTTGTGAACTGAAATCCCACTCACCTGATGAAGGAGCAGCGCTTCGAAAGCTAGTGGCTTTTGCTACCAAATAAACCTGTTGGACTTCAACCTGGTGTTGTCAGACTTCTTACAATGGCTCAGTATACAGGGTGTTTTCTTTCCCAACCAAGCTATCAAGGGAGTTAACTCAATAAAAGACAGGAGGAACCTTTAACAATCTTTAAGCAAGATTGTTTCAAGTTTACACTTAACAGTTAATCATATCACCAATAGGACAAAAATTCAATTTCTGACAACAACGTGACAAGGATCTCAGGTTCAAACTAATGGCTACCAAAACATCAATAATTATTCTAAAGTCCATTAATTCAGCATAAAAGTGATTAATGATACACAAGTGAACTTTCATTGGGTACACAAGTTATTTGCTCATCAGGAACGAATTGCATCCAATCATTTAATCGCATTCTTCTGCTTTCATTACTAGGACCTGAAACCAAGTAAATCACACTGACCTGGTGGAGACTCGGCTGAAGACAGCATTGAAGTTGTTACAGCTCAGGGAGAAGAGAACCCCAGAAGCAGAGTTGCGGAGTTGTGCTACCAGCTGGTTTCCCTCACGGGACATGTGGATAAATTGGCAAATTTCTGGCAGTAGCTGTTTTACAAGCATCGTCTCATCAAGCCGCATCGTATCCTTAGGTTGCTACAAAGGTTGAAGGTTACAAGCGCATCAATATCACAAATTGTATACACTGGGTATGTACACACAAGAACAAACTTGGAACAATACAAGGTTCAGGGTTGGGGGGAAACCAACTTAACTTTTAACAGTGGTATTAAAGGTCCAGGGTTGGGGGGGGGGGTGGTAGAAGCGTTAAGAGTTGAAGACTGAAAGACGTAAATTAGGATCAGAAAATCAGAGGGCTGGTATTTCCATGCTGCTTTGGTACATATCTGTGCAACCAGGAAAGCTGCTGACTGCTCAGAAATGCAGTGCATGGTACACCTCAGCATTAGGTGAAAAAACTTGGAAAAGAGAAAGGAAAGGAGATTTAAAGAACAGCTTTACAGAGAACAAGTCAATTATTAAGCAGCAAGCCAAATTAAGTACCCAGAATTTAGGATTGTCCAAAATTAAGCAAGATCTGTGGCAGTAGTAACTGTGAATGAAAACATCTAGGAGTTAAAAATTATAGCCAGGTACATTCTAATTGTCCAGTTTAGCAGGCCAAACAATATTAGTCAGTGCCAGACAACGCAAAGATTTCCTGCACACACTCAGAAACTGGGTCAAGCAAAAAAAATTAACATACACAAAGAAAAGGTGCAGTTAAAGACAACACTTGGCTTTACATCAGAGCAACAGCAAGCAAATTTCTTTTTGTTTTCAGAAAATCCTCTGCATTACATCCCAGAGGTGAAAAGGAACAGCAGACTGTATGGGATGTGGAATTAGAAGAGCTAAAACGGACTATGAAATATCTTTGGCAAACAGGAGAATCCCACGGTTTTTCATGCATATGTTAGGAGCAAGAGGGTAACAAGAGAAAGAGTAAGGCCTACTCAAGGACAATGGAGGGAAGTTATGCGTGGAACCACAGGAAGTGGGTGAGATCCTTAATGAGCACTTTGTATCAGTATTCACAGAGGAGAAAGACATGATGGATGTTGAGGTCAGGGATAGGTGTGTGAATGCTCTAAAGAATGTCAATATATCAAAGGAGGAAATGTTGAGTATCCTAAATTGCATTAAGGTAGACAAATCCCCGAGGCCTGATGGGATCTATTCTAGGTTACTGCGGGGGGCAACAGGATAAATAGCTGGGGCCTTAACAGATACCTTCACATCCAATTTGACCACAGGCGAAGTTCCAGGGGACTGGAGAATAGGCAATGTTGTTCCCTTGTTTAAGAAAGGAAGCTGGGATTATCCAGGAAATTATAGGCCCGTGAGCCTGACATCAGTGGTAGGGAAGCTTTTGGAGAAGATACTGAGGGACCGGATATATGCACATTTGGAAGAAAATGGACTACTTAGTGACAGGCAGCAGGGGGGTTTTGTACAGGGAAGGTCATGTCTCACTAGCTTGACTGAGTTTTTTTGAAGAGGTGACAAAGAAAATTGATGAGGGAAGGGCTTTGGATGTAAATTATATGGACTAGGTGTGTGACAAGGGCCCACATAGCAGGCTGGTACAAAAACTAAAATCACATGGGATTCAGAGTGGGCTGGCTAGATGGATACAGAACTGGCTTGTTTATAGAAGACAGTAGTGGTGGAAGGGTGTTTTTCAGAATGGAGATCTGTAGCTAGTGGTGTTCCGCAGGGATCACTGCTGGGACCTCTTGTTTGTAGTTTATATAAATGATCTGGATGAAAATGTGGGTGGCCTGATTAGTAAGTTTGTGGATGATACGAAGATTGGTGGTTGCTGATAGTACCAAGGATTGTCAGAGGATACAACAGGATAGAGATAGATTGGAGACTTGGGCACAGAAATGGCAGATGGAGTTTAATCTGGAAAAATGCAACGCGATGCATTTTGGAGAATCAAATTTAGGTATGAAGTATACTGTAAATGGCAGAACCCTTAGGAACATTAACATAGAAGGACCTGAGCGTGTAGGTCCACAGTTCCCCAAAAGTGGCAACACAGGTGGCCAAGGTGATTAAGACACATGTCATGCTTGCCTTCATCAGCCGGGGCATTGAGTACAGGAGTTGGGAAATCATGTTGCAGCTACATAAAAAACCTTGGTTAGGCCTCAAATGGAGTATTGTGTGCAGTTCTGGTCACCACATATCAGAAGGATGTGGAAGCTTTGGAGAGTGTGTAAAGAAGGTTCACCAGGATGTTGCTTGGTCGAGGGTGTTGGCTAGGAGGAGAGGTTGAATAAACTAGGATTGTTTTCACTGCAAAGACTGAGGGGAGACCTGATAAAGGTCTACAAAGTTATGAAGGGCATAGACAGGGTGGATAGTCAGAGGCTTTTTCCAAGTGTGAAAGTGTCAATTACAAGGGGGCACAGGTTCAAGGTGAGAGGAGGAAAGTTTAAGGGAGATGTGCGGGGGGGAAGTTTTTCACGCAGAGTGTGGTGGGTGCCTGGAATGCGCTGCCAGAGGTGGTGGTGGAAGCAGGCACATTAGCAACATTTAAGAGGCATCTGGATGGGTCCAGAATAGGGAGGGAAGAGAGGGATACAGACCGAGTGAGGGGAGAAGGTTTTTTTTGTTGGGCACAGGCTTGGAGGGCCGAAGGGCCTGTTCCTGTGCTGTACTTTTCTTTGTATTAAAATTAAAGATATTGAGACCCCTTTAACTTTGGCCTTTATGTAATCCCAAAAGAAACTCCAACTAGACCAGAATAAGGAAACACCTGTTAAATTCATCTTTAGCTCGTGGTGACAAGCATTGCAAAATTAAATTGAGGAAAAAGTACTTGATACACAAAAAATGGGTCTGTATTTTTCACGTTACTTGTTTTATGCAAATACAAGAGATTCAGAAACTGATCTTCTCAATGAGAGAGAGGTTCAACACAATGAAATTGTCATGCCTTTTGAGATGCTACAGGATAAGAAACCTTAAATTAATGGTCCTTTTACACAAAGATTGCTATCCAATTTTTCAGTTGAGATTTTTATCCATGTTTTCTCTTCCAAAATTGAGTTGTGCTGGGTTCCATCACATGGGTACCTCCAGTACCACATTAATTGGTCAGTGTGTGTGTAAAAATTGAGTATTAACTGAGGTAGTTGGGTGTAGCAACACATGCAAGCCCAATCCTTTCCTCAAGGGGCAGCACGGTGGCACAGTGGTTAGCACTGCTGCCTCACAGCACCATGGATCCAGGTTCAATTCCAGCCTCGGGTCACTGTCTGTGTGGAGTTTGCACATTCTCCCCGTGTCTGTGTGGAGTTTGCACATTCTCCCCGTGTCTGCGTGGGCTTCCTCCAGGTGCCCTGGTTTCCTCTCAGTCCAACGATGTGCGGGTTAGGTTGACTGGCCATGCTAAATTGACCCTAGTGTCAGGGGATTAGTGGGGTAAATATGTGGGGTTATGGGGATAGGGCCTGGGTGGGATTGTGGTCGGTGCAGACTCGATGTGCCGAATGGCCTCCTTCTGCACTGTAGGGATTCTATGTCCAATTTTGGCTCGGCCGATCCCATCTCCTGATACGGAGGAAGTAATATGCTATTTAAAATGTGTTTTAAAAACACACAGCTTTCACGACAAGCACCTCAGATCATCCAGACTCGTTATCCAATTGCACTTGAGCCAACTTTGCCTCAGCAATTGGTCAATTTTGTGTTGAATTTGGTACCTAGTGGGATAGTTCGAGGAAGAAAATTAGGTGAGGTGGTGTAGAATAAGAAACTTGTTTAGAAGTGAAATATATTTCCTTTATCATTCTTAGAATATTCTGTGAAAATTCTGTTATTGTTCGTTCGGACGTATTGCATCAATGAGAGTCAACTCAAACAAGTCCTAGGCTAAGCACAGCAACAGAAACTGAAAATAAATCTCCTTGTTGCAGGTATCCAACTTTCCCACATTTTAATTTGCTATGAGGTATCTATTATTTACTAGATTAAATGCTCTATTTTTCATACAAAATCATCCTGCCCCTTGGCCTAACCATGATCTCTACATAGTCTCAACATGTGTCCATCTGCTGCTGAAACCCTCAACCCATGCCTTTTTCACCTCCAGCTTCAACTACCCCAAATGCTCTCCTGGCTGGTCTTTCAACCTACTCCCTCCACAAACCAAGCTTATCTAAACCTCTGCTACCCTTATCCTATCATTCACCAGGCTCAGCTCACTGACCCCCCCAGTCCTTGATGACCTACAATAGTTCTCCAATTCCAAAGTCCTGGTCCTGATGTTCAGAATCTCCTACTTCCTCCTCAGGGCGACACAGTGGTTAGCACTGCTGCCTCAATGCCACGACCCAGGTTTGATTCCCGGCTTGGGTGACTGTGTGGAGTTTGGACATTCTCCCCCTGTCCGTGTGGGTTTCCTCCGGATGCTCTGGCTTCCTCCCACAGTCCAAAGATTTGCGGGTTAGGTGGGTTGGAAGTGCTAAATTGCCCCTTAGTGTCTGGGGGACTAGCTAGGTTAAATGCATGGGGTTGTGGGGATAGGGCCTGGGTGGAATTGTGGTTGTGTAGCCTCGATGGGCTGAATGGCCTCCTTCTGCACTGTAGGATTCTATGATTCAGGTTCAATTCCAGCTTCGGGCCACTGTCTGTGCGGAGTTTGCACATTCTTCCCGTGTCTGCGTGAGTTTCCTCTGATGCTCCGGTTTCCTCCCATAAACCAAAGATGAGCGGGTTAGGCTAATTGACTGTGTTAATTTGCCCCTTAATGTCAAGGGGGACTATGAGGGCAAATATGTGGGGCTACAGGGATAGGGCCTGGGCGAGATTGTGGTCGAGGCAAACTCGATGGGCCAAATGGCCTCTTTCTGCACTGTAGGGATTCTATGTCGTATCACCTCCTCCAGCCTTAAAACTCTAACCCAAAAGCTCACCATTGCTGTTGAGCATCCGTTCCTTCTTTACACCAGGATTGACACATGTACCTATACACCATTCTGGAATTAACTGCTTAGCCCCCCTCTCCACCCCAGCTCTCTTCTGACTCCATGTCCATTCCTTAATTAAACCTCTGGTAAACACCTTAGAACATCACCGTGTTAAACTTGTAGCAGTAGTTTGGAGTTCTACTGAAAACCTTTTGCAAAGTGAAGCTAGTAATGTACATTATACGGAGCTGGGAAGGGGAGAAAGGCTTTAGGAACACAACACAGCCAAATAATGCCACTATTTGCTTTGTTTACATTCAACAGCTCTTAGAGGGCATCCAAGACACGATTAACACATCCAACAGAAAGCCAGTGAACTAGCTTTCATGCAAACCAGTCAGCTGTTCACACTTTACTCAGGCACAGAAGCAGTTGAAGTTATTAATAATTGCGCTATGGAATATTGCAGCCGCAAGTGCAGCATAGCAGTGAGGTGTCAATTCGCAATCCACAAATCTCCTTTTGGCAAACTCTATCCAGCTCTGCCAGTCATTTAGATGGGGCCTAAAAATAATTGACTGTAAATTTAAAACCGCACACAAAGTATTTATCCTTCAAACTGATATTAAAGCTTCATCCTAAAATGAACCTGGAGATTATTTTACCAGTATACAGCAAATAGCTCCAGCTAGCTCAGTTAAAACCCTTTGAAAAGCATCCATATTATCTAACCCAATCCCTTCCCTAAATAATTCCTGCAATAATCGTGGTCCACCCTGCTATGTCAAACTGTCCACCTTCGCATCAATAGAAATAGAATCCAAATTATTTTGAAATTTACCAACAAATTAGCAAGGTGTTTGGGAACCAACATAGTGTTTATTAATCTAAACCAAAGGAAATAACACTACAAGCACCTAGCCATTTACAAACAAGTACAGCACATGTAAAGCTCACAAACTGTAGATCATGGATTCTACCCCGCAATTCCTCCCACAGTAAGCTCTACTCTCAGCTGGAGCAAAATGGCAACAAAGAATTCCGCCAAGATGCATCAAGTCAATAGTAGAGATAGCTCAAAATCTTGTCCAACCATCCAGATAACCACAGAACAAGGCAGCCCTTGAAGCAAAACATCTACACTCCTTCTGGGTATGCAAAGGATTAGAAGTGCTACATTTAAGCTGATCATTTCAAAAGAAATTGGAGACACATTGTCAAGATGGATGGGTCAAAAATGGGCTTCATAATATTTGCAAGGAAACTAATACAAAACATCAAATGTCCAATACATCTTAAAACAGGCAAGTCAATAATTAACTGCTAATCAAAATTAAGTCAACACTGTCACTGTCATCCTTTTCTTGCTGTCTGGACATCCCAAAATTTAACCACGGCTGCAAGTAAACAACCTGGCCCTCATGGCATCGTCAATACCATTCTTTAGCTATTTCACCAGAAATACACAGGGTACATTCCATTGCCCTGACCAGTATTCTCACACTCACATTACCTATATCTTCCCGGGATCATCCAAAGACGACTGCAAACAAGAGAGAGTGTGTGCATTAACATAGCGATCACCACTATATTTCTAACAGGATCTTTTCTCTCTTTGCTGATGATGTCAAGAATATTTATTTTTACATATCAGGTATGATAACCAGTAATGCCATTTTTGGCATGAACACCAAGAACAATAACGATGGTTGCACTGTCCAAATTGGAGTAGATTTTGTAACAAAGCACCACCACAATTTGGAAATTATTAATACAATTCTATCCACAAAATAAAATTTTCCGTCATCTTAGATAGCCATGATTAAATCCAGGGTACTTGTTACTTACTCCTGCAAGACACTTCTCCAATGTATCCAATATGATTAGCTGTGAAAGGTACAAGTTCCTCTCAGCTTCTGCTCCAAATATTCGCTATGTGAACAAAGCACAATGTTAAACATTCCCCATACAGCATTCCCCAAGAATAAGAGGAGCCCCATAAGGATTCGGAAAAGCAGCCAAATCAATAAGCAATGTTTGTCCCACTAAGGAGCGGCATGTTCCCCAATTGCTGAAACTGCTTTTTGTACTTTGGATGGAAATGTTATAATGTTCAAAATTTATTACTCACCATCAACAGTGGCAATTATTAATGGCAACTCCTCACCATTACAAAGCATGTTTACAAGACACTGCGCTACAAAAATATCTTGGCACAGTCTCATCATAAGCATTACGAAAAACATCTTATAGAATCAGTGGTTTTCCATATCATCGACTAATGCTGTTCAACAATCACGGATTGCAATTTAATAATGATTTCAGTCAAATATGGGAAATTTAAAAAAAGACTTCACAACATTTGACACTAGAAGAATAACATGATATGATGGGCTGATACAGAAGAAAGATCACAAAATGAGGTTAATTGAGTCTAAAGCATCATGAAATAACTAAGTTCACTCCATGAAAACAATGCAACATTAAAACATTGCCTCACTGGTGAGCAGTTAATGGTCTTTATATCCTGTGCACCATAATAGCCTAAGCAGAACAGATAAAGGAAGGAACTGATTAAATGATTCTATTAGTCTGTAGGAGCCAAGCAACAGACTTCAATTGTAAAAACTGGAGAGCACAAGGAAGTAATTTTGGCATCATTTTCCCAGGAGCTAAAATGCACTGAGTTACAATGTAAAAATGCCTACTGGTAAGCTGCAGTGTAGGATGCAAGAGTTTACACTCTACCTTCAGCTAACATTATCAGGTTTTTCTTAATGACAAGCTGCCAATATGAACCATGGCCTCTTTCTGGCTCAGTCTCATCAAGTTGTCAAATGCAGACCGAGCAAGGGATATATTTCAGAATCCTAATTAATGTTTTTATCCTGAGAGAGAGAAACAAAGGGAGAGAAGCTGGAAAACTGAAATGGTCAAATCTTTTTCTCGATTCCTCAAGAGGCAAGAACGGTTGCGTTACCCCAAAGGTCCTGTTAACACTATTTGATCACATGTCCCCAGAAAGACTGCAGCAGCAACCCAAATATTTGACTTAACCCCAACGGACAAGTCCCTCATTTCAATTAGTCAACTGTCACAACAGCAAAGCTGAAAGCAAAAACTCAAAGCATCATACAATCAACCAAACCATCTCCAAACTCTGATACCATCTCATCCTCAACATCTTTCTTTTGATAGATCTAAGAAATTAACTGATTTTGGGTGGAGGTGTGGGAATGGAAAGTTATCAACTCTACAAATCCACATATCCACCCTAAATTGCTTCCAACTTTTGCTGAAATAATCCCCCCCCATGTTTCAACAGAAAACTTACCATGTTATTTACATTTTTCAAGATAGTGGTGAGACCACTTATGACCAAGGAAAACTTGTACTTGGAAATATTGATGAGACATTCCTTGTTGTGTTCGGTGCTAACTTTGGAGTGTGTGTTCTGCTGCCCGCCTTTAATTGGAAGCTGGGGAAGGAAAAAAGCAAAATGTCACTTCATTGTGTTGAAATAAGATGTCACACAGGAGATAAAGTAGGTTTAAAAGCTTTGCATGCTCTTGGTTCATACGGACATATGAGTGAGGAGGAGTCAACCACTTGGCCCCTCAAGCCATTCAATAAGATCATAGCTGGTCTGACAAACTCAACTCTATATTTTTGCCCATCCCCGATAACATTTCACCCCCTTGCTAATCAAGAATGTATCTACTTCCTCCTTAGATATTCAAAGACTCTGCTTCTACCACCATTGGAGAGAGTGAGTTCCAAAGACTCAACCCTCAGTGGAAAGTAAATGCCCTCACTGGTCTTAAATAGGAAATGCTTTATTTTAAACTGGTTCAGAGATGTTATTTTTGCATATACAAGTTTTCAAAACTGCTTCAATGTTACTTTATGCCCAAATAAAAAGCCACTTTTTTCTCCTGCATTTTTCAAAATTCAACATCCGCTGAGATATTCAGAAAACACTCTTTTAGCACCATCACCCATTGTAAAAATTACACCATGCAGAAAAGTCAAGATCAACAGCTCAACTTCTCATGACAATTCCTAAACCATGATTAATAAAACGGCCAGTTTCCAATCAAATTGGTTGATCCTAGCTTCAGTTAACAAATTGGCTCATTGTAATGAGGGTGGGGCTAAGTGGGGCAGATAAAGGAAATAAGTAGCCTTCCAATGACCCCTGCTTCACATGTGTGGACATTAGACAAGCAAGCGACATCCTCCTCATATCCACAATCAAATGGCACCTTGAACAGTGATCCCATAATAAAAGTAGTTTATTTATTAGTCACAAGTAGGCTTACATTAACACCGCAATGAAGTTACTGTGACAATCCCCTAGTCGCCACACCCTGTTCGGGTACACTGAGGGAGAATTTAGCACAACCAATGCATCTAACCAGCACATCTTTGGACTGTGGGAGGAAAGCAGAGCACCCGGAGGGGACCACGCAAACACGGGGAGAACGTGCAGACTCTGCACAGACAGTGACCCAAGCCGGGAATCAAACCTGGGTCCCTGGTGCTGTGAGGCAGCAATGCTAACCCCTGTGCCGCATGATAAAGTTACACATTTTAAATAAAACTCAGGCTCATTAGGTGTATTATCTTTTGACGAGAGAAAGTTAATGGATTGGTCTTTTCTCATTGGCCAGATCTGAATTTAACTAGCCAAAACCAAGCCTGACATCAATCACTCCACAGACAAGCATACTGGCTCCACTGATCTGCAATGCGAAACACACAGAAGCAGTTACTGGGCTCCAAATCCTTGACTACCAGCCAAGTATAGAATTATGATCCAGTGAGTTAGGATGCTTAAACAAAAAAAAGCAATAAATTAGGGGGAAGTCCGTCTCAGGAGGTGAATGTGTTGTTTCGATCAGTAATATTTTCTGTCCCTCATGGTAGAAATTTTGTTCTTCGCTTAGAAAAGACCTTAAATTTACTATAAACTTAAGTATTCAATGGCACATCATTGATCGTGAAACATGGCTATATTTTGGAGAGGAGATGGACGAGGGGGAAAAAAATGGATAGATGAAAATACTGTAAAATACTTTTACTATACGCTTCAAAATTGCTATTTCTTCAAAAACAATAAACAGCCAAAACGTGGGAAAATTTAGATCACAGCTACTTAAATCTAGTAGTCTAGTAAAAAGGTTCTCCATTCTGTTTTTATTGCCATTGGTGTTATTTTCCTCAATTTGCTGTTGTCAAAGCTTGTATGTTCATTTTCCCAAGACATGACCATGATGATTTTTCATCACAGTTCATGAAGAAAATCAAACTTTCTACTTTACTAAACAGTCAGAAAACATCTAGTTACCACTTGAGAATATTGAAAGCCAACTTGGCAGGTATCTGAAATGTTTGTCGCTGATATAAATTGTTATTTCACATCCATATAAAATGAAGTTCTGTATTCTGTAAATCTAGTAAGAGTTTTAACAACACCAGGTTAAAGTCCAACAGGTTTATGTGGTAGCAAATAAACCTGCTACCAAATAATTTGCTACCAGATAAACCTGTTGGACTTTAACCTGGTGTTGTTAAAACTCTTACTGTGTTCACCCCAGTCCAACGCCGGCATCTCCACATTCTGTAAATGTAGCCCTCAGACCTTTTGCCTATTTCATAACATGGAATTGTCAGGTATACAAAACCTTCACAAGGTACAAATACTGCCCCAAAGCATTTGTACTCGATTAATATATACACACTGCCAATTCAGATACACCATACACGACACATGCTTGCGCACAAACACCAACTACCCATATACACAGCAACATACACTCAACCCTCCACACTATAATTCCCTAAAGAACCCTCCACTATCCCCCCCCCACTGCACTCCTCTCCCGTACATTCTCAACTCCACTCAACTACTCCACCACTACACACACTCCAACCCAAGCACAGAAATCTGGTGTACCAAACATGGGGTGCTTCAAATGGCTGATCCAGTAAATACAGCTGATACAATGCTCCAGTAAGGAGGCAATGCATTAACACCACAAGTTCAATAAGCTTGAATGCTTAATGCAAAAGCTCTTGATTCTGAAACAGAGCATCAAAAGTTTAAAAATATTCCCATAAGCATCATTACTATCCTTTCTTTCATCACCACCGAATGTCCGAAAGAAATGCACAGCAAATAAAGTACTTTCTGAAGTGTAGACACTTGAAATTTGGGAAATGCAGCAGCAAAGATGCACACAGCAATGTCAGGCAATCTGTTTTCTTTTTGTTATGTTGACTGAGGATTGAATATTGGCCAGCACATCACAAAACACACCCAATACCTTATTTTCTTTATTAGTTTATGGGAACTGGACGTTGTTAGCAAGGCTGGCATTTATTGCCCATCTCTAATTGCCGTTGACCTGAGTGGCTCACAGCGTAAAATGTAGATCAGACTTGGTAAGGATGGCACATTTTCTTTTCTAAAGGACATTAGTGATGCAGCTGGGCTTTTGGTAAGGAATCGCACATCATCCCAACCAAGCACACGTCCCGACCTCATCCCCACGACCTCTGATGCTTTCCCCCCCGCCTTCGGCTAGGTCACCTTTATTGATACTAGCTTTAAATTTTTAAGGTTTATTTATTCGTGTCACAAGGCGGCTTACATTAACACTGCAATGAAGTTACTGTGAAAAATCCCCTTGTCACCACATTCCGGCGCCTGTTCGGGTAACACAGAGGGAGAATTTAATATGGCCAATGCACCTAACCTCAATCTTTCGGATTGGAGGGGAGAAACTGGAGCACCTTGAGGAAACCCACGCAGACACGAGGGGAACGTTCAAACTCAACACAGACAGTGACCAAAGCTGGGAATCGAACCCAAGTCCCTGGCGCTGTGAAGCAGTAGTGCTAACCACTGTGCCAACGTACCGCCCCACCTTTATATTCCAGATTGGTTGAATTTACATCCCACCAGTCGCCATGATGGTATTTGAATCCATGTACCCTTAGTAAAACCTGGGCCTTTGGATTACTAGTCCAGCGACAATTCCTTTACACTACCGTCCCCCCACTAAAAACTACAAAATAGTATGTGTCCCAAGAACCACTTTGTAACTCAGTTTTATTACAATTAAATTCAGACAAATTTTCTGGTTTGTTCCAAGAAAATATTATCGAGGAATATCTTAAAAAGATCAAACTAAAACACATTGTATTAAGTTTATTTGCAATCTACACATTTGACTCCAGAGTACAGAAGCAAATCAAATGCAACTTTGACCTCCAAATACAATTCATTCTTTTCCGCATCGTGACTCTCTTTGGTCATATTTCCAGGCCAGATTTCAACAAGCTATTCAGACGGATACAGGAAACTCGTACACACGGCATTCAACTTGTTGAAACTGATGTTAAAATGTACTGCCCACTGAACAGTGGACACATTGTTTGACTTGCATACAGTGAATTCTTTAGAGGTCATAGTCCAACCATTTCCCTTGTGTGCAGAAATCCAGAGCCAGTTGTGTATGATGCTAAGGATTGCACCACAGAAGACCATGAACTGAATCTTGCTCGGTGAATTTCATTTCAAAACTGGCATGGAAGGACAGAAAGATTAACCCTCTAATGATCAAGCCTCAAAAAGTCAAACACTCATGACAGTTAACGACTGACGGTCTGATCCATAGCAGAGGTATCAACTTTGTTTCCAACACTTTGACCCGTAACTTCCTCGGAGTAGCAATCTCCAGCCAATTGCCACTCTGGATGGATTTACCCACATTGAAATTCCAAAGCCCCAGCCTTGCCCAATCTTCCTCGCTCAGGCTGAGTGAGACAGAAACAGCGAAGCATGCCCTCAGCTGCACCAGCACAGAGAAGATACACACGCCCTCATATTACAGTGCCAGCCGAAGCTGGAGGGGATTGCGTTGGTGGGGATGAGGTCGGGGTGTGTGCTTGGTTGGGATGATGTGAGATTCTTTTGGTGGGGGTTTTGCAAATGTGAGGGCAGAATGCACCCGCCTCCCCCCCCCCCCCCCCCCCCCCCCAAGTAAATCCCGAACACCCCCCCCCCCGCAAGTAAATCCCGAACAACATACAAATCAGGAAGGTTCCAGATTTGTTGGTGGTCAGCGAGGTGTTTGCAGATTTGATCAAAATGAGACCCAATACTTCTGAATTACAGAGCAAAGGGAAAAAAAATCCAATGACCCCTGCAGGCATTATCTACACAAAGGAACAGAATCTGCACTGACGCTCTCACTGTAGAATTGTGTGCCAGCATTCACTAAGTGAATAATGGCCACTTGGGAGAGATACCAGAGTGCGAGAAATCAAGATCTTAGAGAGCAGAGTTGAAGAAAAGAGGGACAAGTTTAAATCTTTAATGAATCACTGGCATTGCGAAATACCAGAGTATTCCGATACTAGTGAACATACTTTTCCCCAAGATTGCCAAGAATTCCATCCCGAAACATCTGCGTCTTGATACTTTGCTCCAATCGACCGTTCCTTTGGTCATCCATCTCCATTACTGGTCAATGCCTGTTCTTTCTGCTAAATTGAATGGGATTTGCATTAAGTGCTAAATGTGGTTCTCAGCCAGAGTGCCTCATGGCATTTGTTATGCAGATGGCTGCACGAAGCCAGTGTTTCAGGATATGATAGTGCTGTAGCAGATCTGCCAATCTAACAAGCAGCACATGCTCAGAAAAATGACTCCTGCCACAAAAAGGTAATGCAAACAGTTAAATCCATTTAACTCATTACCTGCCTCTGAGCAGTCAACGGCCCGGAATGAACAAGGCTTTCACTCCACCCGCCTGTTCCCCTGCCCCCAAAAGAATAGTTTTTTTTTTAAATTGCTTCCAGATGTGAGGAAGAGCCTACACACAATACATTAACTCGTTTTCTTCTCTTTTTGGATCATGGACCAGTTGGGCACTTCTTGCAATATATTTTTACTATTTAAAGAGATGCAAAATGTTGTCTGTTGCCCAATGGCTCGCTTATCAAGAATAAACTAAGAATATAATCTTTTGATGTAAGGGACACTGAAGGCAGCGTTTGATTGCAGATATCCTCATCTTTACTTTGCTCACAGCTATGCCACTGCATGTGTTATGTAATATTGTTAAAGGCTACAGAGATTTAGCACTGCATCTTAGGTTAAGAGTCCATAGTAGCAAGTTAACATCCCTGGTCCACTGACATTCATAAATGGCCGAGTTTCACTCTTTATAGTTACAAGACGGCAACACCAAATGTCTGCGTGGGTTTCTTCTGCATGCTTAGGTTTCCTCCTACAGCCCAAAGATGTGCAGGTTGGGTGGACTGCCCATGCTAAACTGCCCCTTAGTTTCCCAGATGTACGTTAGATGAATTAGCCATGGTAGATGTGTGGGGTTGTGGGGCTGGAGCGGGGTGTGGGTCTGGGTGAGATACTCTGTCAGAGGGTCGGTGCAGACTCGATGGCATCCTCTGTACTGTAGGGATTCTATGATTCTTCTATGAAATGAAACATGCAACTAAATTATTCCCTTGTTCTGACTCACGCATACAAATGGCAAAGCACAATATCTTGATTGGGTATCCACCAGTATAGGTGAGAAGCAGCAATTAGTTAATGTTTGTTTTTATATCTCGCCAACAAAACAAAACCTGGTTCACTACCTTTCTGTAATAACTGAAAGTAGAAGAGCTGGGAGCTCCTGGACATGTCACAAAACAATACCTGAAGTGTAGATAAAGCAAAAAAGCAAAGACTGTTCGCCTTGGAGGAGAAGGCCAAGAGGAGATTTGATAACGGCATTCAAAATCTTGAGGGATCTGGACAGAGTAAATCAGGAGAAACTGTTCCCACTTGTGAAAGGATCGAGAACAAGGGGGCACAGATTTAATTTTTTTTTAATTTTTGATTTGACTTATTGTCACATGTATTGGGATAGAGTGAAAAGTACTGTTTCTTGCACGCTATACAGACAAAGCATACCATTCATAGAGAAGGAAAGGAGAGAGTGCAAAATGTAGTGTTGCAGTCATAGCTAGGGTGTAGAGAAAGATCAACTTAGTGTCTGATGGCAGCAGGGAAGAAGCTGTTCTTGAGTCGGTTGACAAGTGACTTCAGACTTTTATATCTTTTTCCTAACAGAAGGTGGAAGAGAGAATGTCCAGGGTGCGTGGGGTCCTTAATTATGCCGGCTGCTTTGCCGAGGCAGCGGGAAGCGTAGACAGAGTCAATGGGTGGGAGGCTGGTTTGTGTGATGGACTGGACTTGACTTCGCAGATTTAAGGAAATGACAAAAGCAGCAATGCAACACAAGGAAAGTTTCTTCACGCAGCACGTTAGAATCTGGAATGCACTGCCAGAGATTGTGGTGGAGGCCAGTTCAATTGAGGCATTCAAAATGAATTTGGATTATCTGAAAAGGAAGACTGTACAGGGTGACAAGGAGAAGGCAGGGAGACTGTGGGAGGAAACCAGAACACCCAGAGGAAACCCACGCAGACACGGGGAGAACGTCCAGACTCCACACAGACAGTGACCCAAGACCGCAATTGACTGACATCAGATGAAATGTTAATTCAGAGAGCTGGGCCAAATAGTCACCTTTCATGATGTAACAATTCTGAGATTCTTTTGTGATTTTGAGGCTCTAGGCGAGTTTGGGAGGGGTGAGGTGGGGTGGTGGATGAAATAGGAATACACTTCAAAGCATCACTATTTCAGTGGCAGATGCAAGCTGTACTTTCAGGTAGAGTCAGGCAGTAGATATTAGGAGAACAATGTCGAAAGGTTCACCCCAACAATCATCTCTCAAACTCTCCAATACAGGCCACTGGACACCTTAATGATTCATTCAGCTTATTTATCTATTACAGTTAGATTAGATCTGAAGCTTCATTTACAGTAATTGAGACAATCTTCCAAATTCAACCTTTATTTCAATAAGACTAAACTTGCAGTATTCACCCGCTAAAAGACAAAATGGAAAAATCATGATGCAAAATTGTTTAAAAGCCAATTATTTTTGGAGCAGCTGAAACACAAAAAATATTAAAGTTTCAGACAAAACTTTGATGACACCCACCACGCAGAGAAGTCAGAGAATAATCCAAGAGCATCTACTGACACGGTGTCAGCCAATAAGTTGGAGGTGGGACAGGACCTAGCAAAGTCTATGTATTCAGCAAATAGTTTGTTCAAACAGCACACTACAGTAATGACTGGAGTCTCTGAACTACAACAAATAGCACTCCTGGTCAGAACTGCAGCACAGTCATTTCACTGACAAAATGCTGGGCCCAGGCTAGTTACATCGTACCAGTCACTCTCAGCAGCAGAGTTTCCAGGTGCGATTGATAAGGGAATTACCAAATCCTGGCTGGGAATAGGAGTGTCACTATATGCAGCCATATTGTAATGGGGTCAGCCTTTTCAACTGGAATTTTGGTTACGCATTTAAATACGTGCCTCAGATTAAACCATGAGGTGGAGATGCCGGCGTTGGATTGGGGTGGGCACACTAACAAGTCTCACAACACCAGGTTAAAGTCCAACAAGTTTATTTGGAATCACGAGCTTTCGGAGCACTGCTCCTTCATCAGATTAAACCAATGTGGAATTTGAAGGCATGGTATCATTGCAAGCTTTTGCTGAAGAAGCGTTACATTCTCTCGGAAAGATTTAAGCACCAACTTGAAAATCATCGTATGAGGAACTGAAATTAGGTACAGCATTTGCTGCATCTTGGCCTGTGGTACTTGCAAACCTTGGCATTGTTCTTGCCTCAGATGCCTGTTATTCCAATCGTCGTTCAAGAATTTGAGTGTATAATTTAGAATCATAGAATCCTTATAGTTCAGAAAGAGGCCATCCCACAGAGTCTACACTGACTCTCCGAAAGAGCATCCCACCCAGGCCCTCCCTTCCGCTCTATCCCCATAATTCTGAGCATTTGCCTTGTTTAATCCAACTAACCTACATATTTTTGGACACTAAGGAGCAAATTAGTATGGCCAATCCATCTAACCTGCACATCTTTGGACTGTGGGAGGAAACCAGAGCATCCAGAAGAAACCCACACAGACACGGGGAGAACATGCAAACTCCACACAATCATCCAAGACTGCAATCGAACCTGGGGGCCCTGAGGCTGAGGCAGCAATGCTAACCATTCAGTTCGACTTTGATGCAGCATTGAAGGAGGCCTCATTCAGAGGTATCATCTTTCAGTTGTGGCATTCAACAGAGGGTCTTCCATGTGTTCAGATAACATAACAGATGCCTTGGCACCTTCCAAATAAGAACATGGACAAAAGAAAGGAATTCCAGAGGTGAGACCAAAGTGACTTCTCTTGACATCATGGCAGCATTTGACCCAAGTGCGGAATCAAAGAACCTTCACAAAATTGAAGTCAATTCGAATCAGGGGCAGGTTCTAGACTGGTTAGTCACAACAAGCACGTAAAAAGATGGTAGCAATTGTTGAAGGCCAGCCATTGCAGTCCCAAAACATCGTTGCAGGAGTTCCTCAGAGAAGTGGTTCCATTTATTTTTTCATGGAATGTAGACACTACTAGCAAGGTAGTGTCTACATTTTGTTGCCCCTCCCCAGTTGTCATCAAATTGAATGGTTTATTTAGCTTTTTCAGAGGTCAATCAAGCGTCAACCTCATTGCTGTGGATTTGGAGTCACATGTGGGCCAGACTAGGTAGGGATGGCAGATGTCCTTCACTAAAGAACACGAGTGCACCAAATGAGATTTTACAACAATTACACTGAGACTAGCTTTCAATTCTGGATGCTTTATTGACTGAACTTAAATTTCACCAGCTGTTATCAAATCTACAGTGCAGAAGGAGGCCATCTGCCCCATTGAGCCTGCACCGACAACAAACCCACCCAGGTCCTATCCTCGTAACCCCACATATTTATCCTCCTAATCTCCCTGCCACTAAGGGCAATTTACTCTGGCCAATCAACCTAACCAGCACATCTTTGGACTGTGGGAGAAAACTGGAGCTCCTGGAGGAAACCCATGCAGACACGGGGAGATGTGCAAACTCCACAGTCACCCGAGGGCTGAATTGAATCTGGGTTCCTGGCACTGTGAGGGAGTAGTGCTAACCACTGTGCCACCATGCCGCTCCACAGGATTTGATCCTGTGCCCCCCAGAGCATTAGCCTGGACCTGTACAATAATAGTCCAGTCACATCATCACTATAGCAGCACCTTCCCCTCGGACCTAACATTATCAGCTGCTTCGTCAACCATCTTCCATCATAAATGGGAACGTTCATTGGTGATTGCAGAGTAGCCAGTTCCATTCACAACATCTCAGATAATGACATAATCCATATGCACATGCTACAAGACCTGTACAACATTCAAGCATGGACTATTAAATGGCAAGTAATATTCATACCATTCACTGCCTCTTTCCTTGATTTCTATCGCTGAATGCCCATCAACATCCTGGGGGTCATCATTAATCAGAAGTTTAACTCGACAAGCCACTAAGATACTTTGGCTACAAGAGCTGTTCAAGGCTGGGTATTCTGCAGTGAGACCTAGAAGTGATCAATTAGTTTTGAGATTTTAATTGGACATATTAAAGTATCACATCTCTTGGCCCATATTGTCTTACTTTTCAAACAATAACTTAATCATATGGAGGTTGAACTTCTAATTAACTGATAAGCTTTTCAACACTTAAAATTTTAGCAAAGTTAGACCAACAAAAACCAAGAGGTATTATTAAATTCAATTACCTAGCGTGCGCATACATGACAGGATTTCCCCTAATCCTCCTTTGTTAGTTTACAACAACCCAAGGGTCTCAGTAACCGTATCGCACGTTGAGTCGCCATTATGATACAGCTATGTATAACGCACTCCGCCCTTCTCCTAAGCCTCTCCACAATCACTGCTGTGCAATGTGAAACTGAATACTTTAAGTAACTATTAAGTGTTGAAAAGTTCCTCAGGAAGTTTAAGAGAACTACTGCAAAAATACCTTGGTATTTCAAGGCTTCAATCAACAGGCACCATTTATAACTTTGCAATTTTAAAAACATATTCTTCCATGGGATACGAGTGTTGTTGGCAAGGCCAGTATTTGTGCTCATCCCTAATCATTCATGTCAAAACCTTGTTAACAAGCTTACAGTTGGAACCTTCACTCTGGTTTACCCTAACAGTTCAACTACATCAGAAGCTGATCAGAGAAGAGCGAGATGTTATCCAGAAACTGCCCAACATCAGCACAGTATGTGCCGGTAAAATGCTGTCATTGTCCAATCGGTTTGGCAGTTTCCCCAAAGTACATGTGACGGTCACTATTTTACTCTTGTTGTAAAAATTTATGAATCCAACAACCAGATGTAGTGCTATATCAGACTACTTCAGGTAGTTTGCAGTGCCGCAGATATGGTTCAAGCTTTACACTATTAGCATTAAGTCAACTTCATTGCCAGTCATTCTAAACTTTGAGCAATATTGAAGACATTCACTTTGTATAATTGCCAATCATGGGACAAGGAATGTAGTGTGGTGTGTGTACAACTTTCAACCCCCATTCCTTCCCAATTGTTTACTGGCTGAGGGAGTAAGCATTCTAGATTGGATGTGAAAAGTACCAAAATGGGAAAACAAGAGACCTCGAGTTAAAGTCTTCCCATTTACCGACAATTAGAAAAATTGAATGTATCATGGATGATGATTGCGGCTATTGCAAGTCAATCATCTCAGCCATCGGAGGTCCCCAGGACAGTGTTCTCGGTCCAACACCTCCCCTTCACCATAAGTCAGAAGTGGGATGTTCTCTGATGATTGTAGTGTTCAATACCATTTACAACTCCTTTGATACCGAAGCAGTCAACGCTCGCATACTGCAAAACCCGAGCAACATTCAGGTGTGGGTTGATCAGTGACATTTTACATTCACACCACACGTGCCAGGCGATGGCCATCTCCAACAAGAAAGAATCTAACCATCTCCCCTTTATGTTGAACAGCATCATCATCACTGAATCACCACCATCAACATCCTGGTGGTACCGTTGACCAGAAACTGAACTGGAACAACCACATAAATACTGTGGCTACAAGAGCAGGGAGGGAGCTGGGAATTCACAAAGCTTGGTCACCTGGTCACCTTTCTACAAGGCGCAACTCAGGATTGCGATGAAATAACTTCACTGGCCTGGATGAGTGCAGATCCAACAACACTCAAGAAGCTCAACACCATCCAGTACAAAGCAGCTCACTTCATTTGCTCCCCATCCACCAGCTTCAACATTCACTCTCTCTGCCACCAGCTCACAGTGAATGCAGTGTGTACCATCTACAAGCTGCACTGCAGCAATTCACCAAGCCTCCTTTAACAGCACCTTCCAAATCTGAAACTTCTACCACCTCAAAAGGCAAGGCCTCAGGATGCATGGGAATGCCACGACTTTCATGTATCCTCCAAGCCACATACCATCCTGACTTGGAACTATATCACCTTTTCCTTACTGTCGCTGGGTCAAAAACATGGCCCTCCCTCCCTGCACCTCATGGACTGCAGCAGTTCAAAAAGATGGCTCATCACAACCTTTGAGGACAATTAGGGATTAGCAATAAATGGTGACCTTTTCAGAGATGCTCTTGTTCCATGTATGAATACAAAATGTTTCACCAGCCATGCGGCAAGGGAGGGAGAAAAATATAAACAGGTAACATGCTTGCTCAACACCCAAGCCTCCAAATGATCAATTTAGTAAACTAGCCGTGCTGGTTTAAAAAAAAGAGGATTTAAAAAGGACATGTTGGTATTTAGCATGCTTGACTTTATGCACAGCTACTTCACAATCCAAGTCAGGACAGGGTGGGGAAAGATGAAATGGGAGGATAGCAGAAAAGAGAATGAAGAGTGTGTTGATTGCTGTATGAAAACAGGATTAAAGACTTTTCAAGTTTACAAAGTAAATCTTTAACTATCAATCTCATTCAATTAGAATGCAAATAAAAGGGCCAAAACCCTCAAATTGTAATTCATGTCTGAATCAAAATTGCAGGATTTTGGGGCTGTTTGACATCAGTAACTGTCAGTAACAACATATCTATGTGGCTTAACTAATTAGATGTGTTTCTGAAGACCAGTACATGCAAATTTCTAATACTTGAGATAAAGCTTGCCACACTTAAACAGCTAAATTTTAAAAAGTACATTTAACTCTGGGAATACCATCTTAAAAATATTGATTAGCCCCGATACTCAAGGTTGATAGAAGTCTTTAGCATACACAGGCATAAAATACGCAAGTAGAAGAGAAGACGTTACACACACATACACACACAGTGTAAAATGCATTAATTCCTGATTAAGGAAAAAGCCAAGGTGGCTACGACTCTCACTAATTTTTACAGGTACACCATAGAAAGCATCCTTTCTGCATGTATCACAGTTTGTATTGCTCCTGCTCTGACAAACACGGCAAGAAACTACAAAGGGTTGTAAACGTAGCCCAGTCCATCATGCAAACCAGCCTCCCATCCCATCTGTCTACACTTCCTGCTGCCTTGGAAAAGCAGCCAGGATAATTAAGGACACCATACACCCCGGACATTCTCTCCTCCACCTTCTTCCATCGGGATAAAGATAGAAAAGTATGAGGACACGTTTCAACTGACTCAAAAACAGCTTCTTCCCTGCTGCCATCAGGCTTTTGAATGGACCTACCTCATATTAAGCTGATCTTTCTCTGCACCCTAGCTATGCCTCCAACACTATATTCTACCGTCTCTTCTTTCCTGCTCCCCTATGTATTCTATGATCGGTATGTTTTGTCTGTATAGCACACAAGAAACAATACTTTTCACGGTATCCCAATATGTGGCAATAATAAATCAAAATTTAAACATTATTCCTTACTTAAAGCTCAAAAATAATTATTTTAGACTTAGTGTTGGATCTTGCACAGACACTTGTGCATGGGCCATCAATTCCTACCATTATATATTTCTATGTCCAAATTTATAATTGAAACCGTCTATGTAAACTTGTAACTATATAATTAGGCCTTCACTATGTGGAGCTTCTGCCACACCACACCACCTCTAGCAGGAGAGTATAATTATAATGTGATCAGTTTACATAGGCAGTTTCCATTCCAGTAGTAGACTTGGTAACTTTAAAACGCAAAATGAATGATCTCTGCCTTCCTGATCCAAATACCACCCTCCCCCGGCCTTTAGCGCTGCTTCATCTGAAAGCTACACTTGGTTTTGATGTGCAACACCACTGCCTAAAAATCAGGAAAAATTGGTAAATCTGTCCCAAACAAAATACATCTGACAGTTCAAAGTGCACTCTTTTACCATCCAACAGCAAAACTTAATTGGTGTACAAAAAGAGGCAGTGGTAACAAACTGTTCGACCACTGTTAGAGATTTTACCCATTTGGAACATCAGACATTGTTCATCTCCCCACTCTTCAGCATAACTACACAAAAGAGCAGAACCACTGCACTGAGCATTACTAATACCAGCTATCCACAATCTTGCCTTCAATAACTTACTGTCCCTCGCAGGAACAAGTGCAATTCCTTTTTGAAGGTCCACAGAGAAGCCATATAACAAATACCCCATCAATCTGCTCTAGAATCACTTGGTAAAAGTAAATACTTTCCAGCATCAAACCTAAAGTTCTATATTCATCATCGGCAATTCTCCGATGATGCTTAAATAACTTACCCACCCAGACAATCTATTATTGTCATTTCAAAAATCCTATTAATATCCTCAGAAACTCCTAGTGGAATAAAGTCCAAGTTTCTTCAGCCTATTCCAGTAGATCGAAAATGGGAGATAATTTTGATGTTTTCCTCAGGTCCTTCTACAAGGCCTCAAAACCGAACATAATATTTCAAATGTGGCTGCACCAGGACTTTACACACTCTTCTAATAGTATTCCTGGCTTTGTAAGATACTAACCTACCAATACACACTAACAGCATATCTGCTTACTCCTTGACCTTGCCACACTGCTCGGTGACATTCAACATTTTATGCATCATGACTTGAGCTCTCTCTCTCTCGTCTTGTATCCTTCAGCAGGTATCCTTGCACTGTGCACAGGGCTGGAATTACCTAGACTCCAATGCACCAGATTAGATTTATCGACACTGACGGGCTTCTCTAATTCATTCAGCATCATATTTTGTAATGACAGTTACAAGCATTTCAAGTATTTTATTTATTCCTTGAAGAATTATTTTGATGATACAACTTGAAATTTTCTGGAGATAAATATTTAATAAGAGTTTTAACAACACCAGGTTAAAGTCCAACAGGTTTATTTGGTAGCAAGTGCCATTAGCTTTCGGAGCCCTGCTCCTTCGTCAGATGCCACACCTTCTGACGAAGAAGGAGCAGCGCTCCGAAAGCTAATGGCATTTGCTACCAAATAAACCTGTTGGACTTTAACCTGGTGTTGTTAAAACTCTTACTGTGTTTACCCCAGTCCAACGCCGGCATCTCCACATGATAAATATTTAATGCAGAGTGAAAATAACACATATATTTGGTCACAGCAGGTCTTGCCAGACTTTTGGTCCCGAATTCAGCAAAAACAACATCCAAAAGAACTCAACAAAAGCTGCATCGACTACAATTTTACAGCCGAACGATCAATGGAAACATTTCAACCATTCTTCACATCACCAAATGGATTTCAAAGAACAAACAGACAGCAAGAAAGGAATACAAGGCTTGAGGTTCAGAGGATGTCATCCAAACCCCGAGGTTGGATTACAATCTTGAATCATTCCTTTCTATAATTATGCTGCAGATTTCCGCTTAGCTCATCGGATCAGTAAATCTTCTGGGTTTTTTTTTTGATCATAGCTCTGGAAGCTACAGGCAAATTGTAGGTCATTTTCTTTTACTTTGCTTTTAAGTAGCATTTTAGCAATTTAAAAATAAAGCAACAACTTCAGTCAGTAAGTAAGGAGCAACATCAACCACAGCAATTTTTTTTTAAATGCAGGAAATCAAGGTGAGCATCAGCATGTCCTTGAAGCATGGCGAGACATCACGGCTAAGCCAATCCTACTCTTATCCAGCAACCTGGAGTATATAATCTCCATTCAGGTCACAAGTAAAATCCTGGCTGATTTTTTACCCCTTCACAGAGGAGTCAAAGGTAACATAGCAGCTCTAAAGGATAACAATGAAACTATTCCCTCCATCACCCGAACTATTTTTAGAATAGAAAAAATATCTGCAACCACTGACAGCGATTTCCCCTCTTACTGACATGACAAAAGTAAACTGTTTAGATTACAATGATCCCAATTACTGTAATCCATATTGGTTCAGCGAGATGGTAATTAGTTGGGTGGAGATCAGCATCATGCCACAAAGCCACACATCTCTAATCCCCCACAATAAGACACGCTTGTTTCAAAGTGGTTTTAGACACACCATGTGGGTATTTCGACTCGATTGTGGATTTAGTTTCCAATGAAAGACAAAGTATTACTTTACCATTTGAAAGAACATAGCACTCCAGTTAGCGTCAATGGAGTTGCTTCCCCAATAGTTTGCAAAACCAACGCACAACTGTTTTGGGTGTCAGAGCACAGCAAGGAACCACTGTATAACCCACTGTTCCATGTATTAGTCCCAATGTAATGCGGCACGGTGGCACAGTGGGTAGCACTGCTGCCTCTCAGCACCAGGGACCCGGGTTCAATTCCGGCCTTGGGTGACTGTGTATCGAGTTTGCACATCCAGATGCTCCAGTTTCCTCCCACAGTCTGAAAGAGGTGCTGGTTAGGTGCATTGGCCATGCTAAATTCTCCCTCAGTGTACCCGAACAGGCGCTGGAGTGTGGCGACTATAGGATTTTCACAGTCACTTCATTGCAGTGTTATCGTAGGCTTACTTGTTTCACTAATAAATAAACAAGGTGAGCCTAAAAGATAAATCCCTCATGAGCAGCTGAAAGCACTGATCCCACACATTGTAGTAAGGGATGGGGAGAACAAGGAGAAGAGAGAAAATGAGAAGAAACCCATGCAAGAGCAGAAGGTGAAAAGAGGAGAAATGGAAGCAAGCATGAAGTTGGCTATGACAGTCCAATGACACTTTTGAGACATACGTTAAGAACAGAATCAAAGTTGATTGAGTTGAGTCCGCAATCAAGAGACAACCGTTCAGATAACAAGGCAGGTGTTGAGCTGATAAAGAAAAATCTCCTTGCCGCCTATCCAGAAATTCCTGATGGAAAGTATGAGTAGAATTTAAAGAACATAAGAACTAGGAGCAGGAGTAGGCCATCTGGCCCCTCGAGCCTGCTCCGCCATTCAATAAGATCATGGCTGATCTTTTCGTGGACTCAGCTCCACTTACCCGCCCGCTCACCATAACCCTTAATTCCTTTACTGTTCAAAAATGTATCTATTCTTGCCTTAAAAACTTTCAATGAGGTAGCCTCAACTGCTTCACTGGGCAGGGAATTCCACAGATTCACAACCCTTTGTGTGAAGAAGTTCCTCCTCAACTCAGTCCTAAATCTGCTCCCCCTTATTTTGAGGCCATGCCCCCGAGTTCTAGTTTCACCTGCCAGTGGAAACAACTTTCCTGCTTCTATCTTGTCTATTCCCTTCATAATCTTATATGTTTCTATAAGATCTCCCCTCATTCTTCTGAATTCCAATGAGTACAGCCCCAGTCTACTCAGTCTCTCCTCATCAGCCAACACTCCCAACTCCGGAATCAACCTAGTGAATCTCCTCTGCACCCCCTCCAGTGCCAATATATCCTTTCTCAAGCAAGACGACCAAAATTGTACACAGTACTCGAGGTGTGGCCTCACCAGCACCTTATACAGCTGCAACATAACCTTGCTGTTTTTAAACTCCATCCCTCTAGCAATGATGGACAAAATTCCATTTGCCTTCTTAATTACCTGCTGCACCTGCAAACCAACTTTGTGATTCATGCACAAGGACACCCAGGTCCCTCTGCCCAGCAGCATGCTGCAATTTTTTACTTTTTAAATAATAGTCCATTTTGCCGTTATTCCTACCAAAATGGATGACCTCACATTTACCAACATTGTACTCCATCTGCCAGATCCTCACCCACTCACTTAGACTATCTATATCCCTTTGCAGACTTTCAGCATCCTCTGTACACTTTCCTCTGCCACTCACCTTCGTGTCATCTGCAAATATTGACACATTACACTTAGTCTCTAACTCCAAATCATCTATGTAAATCGTAAATAATTGCAGTCCCAACTCTGATCCCTGAGGCACACCACTGGTCACTGACTGCCAACCAGAAAAACACCCATTTACCCCCACTCTGCTTTCTGTTGGTTAACCAATCCTCTATCCATGCTAATACATTATCCGTAACACCATGCACCTTTACTTTATGCAGCCGCCTTTGGTGCAGCACCTTGTCAAATGCCTTCTGGAAATCCAGATCCACAGGTTCCCCATGTCCACTGCGCATGTAATGTTCTCAAAGAATTACACCAAATTAGTCAAACATGACCTGCCCTTCATGAACCCATGGGACAATTTCTATCCAGATGTCTCGCTATTTCTTCCTTGATACTACAGAATTTAAGCTAACCGGCCTATAGTTACCCGCCTTTTGTCCAGCTCTTTTTAAACGGTGGCATCACATTTGCTGTTTTCCAATCTGTGGGAACCACCCCAGAGTCCAGCGAATTTTGGTAAATTACCAATAGTGCATTTGCTATTTCCTTTGCCATCTCTTTTAGTACCCTGGGATGCATTCCATCAGGGCCAGGAGACTTGTCTACCTTTAGCCCCATTAGTTTATCCAACACTACCTCTTTGGTGATAATGATCGTTTCTAGCTCCTCACTTGGCATAGTCTTCTTGTCATCAATTTTTGGCATGTTATTTGTGTCTTCCACTGTGAAGACCAACGCAAAATACCTGTTCAATGCCTCAGCCATTTCCAGTTATTACATCCCCCTTCCCACCCTGTAAAGGACCAATGTTTACTTTAGCCACTCTTTCGGTTTCTATATTTGTAGAAACTTTTGCTGTTTCTATATTCTGAGCTAGTTTACTCTCATAATCCATCTTATTTTTCTTCATAGCTTTTTCATGGCTTTCTGTTGACCTTTAAAGATGTCCCAATCCTCTAGGTTCCCACTAATCTTTGCCACTTTGTATGCATTTTCTTTCAATTTGATGTTCTCCTTTATTTTCTTAGATATCCATGGCTGATTATGTCTTTTTCTACAGTCCTTCCTTATCACTGGTATATACTTTTGCTGAGCATGTGAAAAATCACTTTGAAAGTCCTCCACTGTTCCTCAATTGTCTCACCATGAAGTTTTTGCTCCCAACCTACCTTAGCCAACTCCTCCCTCATCCCATTGTAGTCTCCTTTGATCAAGCACAAGACACTGGTATTGGATTTTACCTTCTCACACTCCACCTGTATTTTAAATTCAACCATACTGTGACCACTTCTTCCGAGAGGATCCCTAACTGTAAGATCATTAATTATCCCTGTCTCATTACACAGGACCAGATCTAGGTTGCTCCCTCGTAGGTTCTGCACTTGAACAGCTAGCCAACAATCCACTTTCACAAAGTCTGTCCATTTCTGGAAAGTACTAGATGACAAACGGTAAGGTGCTCTTTCAAAGAGTCAGTGCAGACTTGTGATAATGGTGGTTTCTAGGTCCTCACCTGCCATAGCCTTCTTGTCACCTTCTGCAATGTAGGGATTCTATGGATTCGATGAAAGGGCTTAGTTGGAGACAAATACATTTAACTAAATTTAAAGTGTGGTGCAGACCTTCAGAGGAAGCTGAAATGTTTGAAGTAATTTTAAGAAGCAGCTGGAAATTGGAAGTTAAAGCAATCATGGCCATTTGAACAACAGTCATGTCAAGGCAATGAAAACCTATAGGGTTGACACAGAATCCTAGAATGTATTCACTATTAAAAATGGAGCGGAAGCTGTGTTCAAATGTGTCATTTGGAAAATGTGCAACAGATTTCGGAATGCAAATGGCTAAGTGAACGTATTACCACGAAAGGGGATTTTAAAGCATATTTTGAGAGTGGAACTTGGAAACTCTCATACGACAATCATCTGGGGGGATTCTGGGGAGAAATCCGCAACGAATGAGTCCATTGTAGCTTCAAATGTATGTCATCTGTATTAATTTTAAAACCTGGTGTGTAATCGTTAAGCCAAGAGGAGTAAAGGAATATTGTATTATAATCCATTTTTTGGGTTTAATCAATGCTTTTTTTCTTGTTACAACTAATTAGCGGTCCTGTGACTCTGTTCCTCCACGTTTGATAAAGTAAACGTTACAGTATTTTGAGCAAGGGTTCCATTCTGGGATTTTCCCATCCAGTTATATCAACCAACATTGCAACACCAAGCAGTGAAGTGCTTCTTCAGAGGGGAAACAGAAAGTTCAGCAGTTTTTCTAATGATTACAAAGACCCAGCAGTGGACTATCCTCTTGGGCAGGCACAAATTATAGCACAGAAAGATCCAGGATAGGAGGAAAACGGATGAGACAGCACAAGATGGATTCCCATCCAGTTTCTAAGGAATCACTGGATAACTCCAGTTTTTTCCACAGTAATTTGAGCCAAAGGGTCAACCCCTACTGCTTCCCACAACTTATCAATTACATTGTTATGGGAAACAGGTGATGGATATTTGAACACATGAATTGGGGTAGCTGTAACACCGGGTGAATATGAGTGTTGACAACTCAGAAACAACATGACAGATGTATGTAGTTTGCAAAAAATTTTACTCTCTACCTATATTTCAAAATTTTCATTAATGTTCTCACTACTGAACTGAAGCACCTGAGGGTGCACCTTGATCTCTAGAGAAAATGTGAATTGCACTGTGAAATGTTTCGTAATGTGCCTTTTAGATTTTCTATGAATAAAGTATATTTTTGCAACAAACAAAATCCCACATCCAATCATAGAAATCATAGAAACCCTACAGTGCAGAAGGAGGCCATTCGGCCCATCGAGTCTGCACCGACCACAATCCCACCCCACATATTTACCCGCTAATCCCTCTAACCTACGCATCCCAGGACTCTAAGGGGCAATTTTTAACCTGGCCAATCAACCTAACCCGCACATCTTTGGACTGTGGGAGGAAACCGGAGCACCCGGAGGAAACCCACGCAGACACGAGGAGAATGTGCAAACTCCACACAGACAGTGACCCGAGCCGGGAATCGAACCCGGGACCCTGGAGCTGTGAAGCAGCAGTGCTAACCACTGTGCTACCGTGCCGCCCGCTTATCAATGAGATAAAGCTCTGCAGTCCTGCAACATACAGTATGAATGGTGGCAGATAATTAAACAACCCTCAGAAGGAGATGGCAGCATGTATCCCTACCCTGAATGATAGCAGGAGCCTAGCACAAGTGCAAAAAACAAGGCTGAAGCACTTGCAAACATCGTCAGACAGCAATGACAAATAGATGATACATCTCAGCCTCTTCCTGAAATCCTCACCACAGATGCCAGGCTTCAACCAATTTGATTCACCCGCTTCATAAAGAAATGGCTGAGCGCAGTGGATACAACATTCAGCACAGACACTGAAGACTTGTGCTCCAGAACTAGCTACAACTTCAATCAAACTGTCCAGTACACCTACAGTACGCCTAACGTGGACAATTACCCAGGTATGTCCTAACCACAAAAAGCAGGACAAATCCCACCTAACTAATGCCACTTCACATCCATCATCAGCATAATAATGAAAGGTATCATTGAGAGTGCTATCAAGCAGAACTTACTCATCTACAACCTGCTGACCAATAACAGTTCCGTTCTGCCAGGGCCATTTAGCCCAAGCCAATTCTGGACAAGAACTGAATTTCAGAGATGTGGAGAGAGTGAAGGCCGTTAATATCAAGGCAACATCATGTTGAGTGTGGCATCAAGGCATCACCAACAACCTGTCCTGGTCCCCCCATGCCAACACTATAGTTAAGAAAGCCCACCAATGCCTCTGCTTTCTCAGAAGACTAAGGAAATTTGGCATGTCAGCTACGACTCTCACCAACTTTTACAGGTGCACCATAGAAAGCATTCTTTCTGGTTGTGTCACAGCTTGGTATGGCTCCTGCTCCGCCCAAGAATGCAAGAAACTACAAAAGGTCGTGAATGTAGCCCAATCCATCACGCAAATCAGCCTCCCATCCATTGATTCTGTCTACACTTCCTGCTGCCTTGGAAAAGCAGCCAACATAACTAAGGACCCCACGCACCCCGGACACACTCTCTTCCACCTTCTTCCGTCGGGAAAAAGATACAAAAGTCTGACGTCACGTACCAACCGACTCAAGAACAGCTTCTTCCCTGCTGCTGTCAGACTTTTGAATGGACCTACCTTGCATTAAGTTGATCTTTCTCTACACCCTAGCTATGACTGTAATACTACAGTCTGCACTCTCTCGCTTCCTTCTCTCTGAATGGTATGCTTTGTCTGTATATGCTTTGTCTGAGTTTGTGGTGTGCACACACACAGTGGATCCAGAAACAGTCAGAGGTTGAGATTCACAAACAATCCCAGAATGCAAGAAACAATACTTTTCACTGTATCCCAATACATGTGACAATAATAAATTAAATCAAAAATCAAGGAGCTCAATAAAATTGAAGTCAATGGGAATCAGGGGTGAACAGATCAAACACTGAGTATTCTGCAGCTGCTGACTCCCAAAGCCTATCATCTATGAAACACAAGATTGAGGAGAGGGATACACAAAAGCCCCCTTAGGCAAACTTGCAATTTCCTCCTCCCAATAGAAAAAACACTCAGCTACAAAACTGTATTGAAATGGAAAGTTTGGTATTAACTTATAGACGTAAACTCAACTTACCATTCTAGGACGCAAGAGCTAACACCCCACAACACAATTGGTGTTACAATGTAAGCTGAAGTCAAATCACTGATTTGCAATGCACATGACAAAAGTGCAACCAGAAATAACCAAAATTGTAACGTGACTCAAAACCCCACCCTTCCCCATCCCAATATTTTAGGAGAGGCAGAGAAGAGCAGGACTCAACTAGATAGATGGTCTTTCCCAATTATCCAAACAGATCAGACAGCCAAGACCAAGAACATCAAGCCATTTTGTGTTACTTATCTGAGTGTGGTACAAGTTTCATTTTGTTGACAATGCTACATTTCAGAGAACTAACTGACCCCAGCACCTTTAGATTGGTAATCCATCTTAAAAACTGACATCTGTTGCATCCCCAGGCTCAATGATCATAAAATGCCTGGCACAAGTGACATGTTTTGAGTTTGTGGTGTGCACACACACAGTGGATCCAGAAACAGTCAGAGGCTGAGATTCACAAACAATTTATGCCTCTGGTAGAAAAATCATGCAAGTGGCAATCATGCTCATCAAGATGATAGAACTGCAATAAACAATGTTTTCAAGGGATAAAATTTTGTCATCGTTTCAGAGTTGGTTCAAATAAGCATGGAGCAAGCTTAGATCCAGCTGATCCAATTGCATGCTACCAGGACCAAGACAAGTTTAACAAATCAGACTTCTATTCAGCAGAGGTTGCAACAATGCTACAGTTAATGGTACTCAAAGCAAAAGATAAGTAATGCTCAAGCAAGATTTTGCTTGGATCTATCCTTGGCCCTCTTCCATTTCTCATCCACATGCTGTCCCTTGGCAACATCATCCAAAGACACATTAGGTCCTACGTACACACTGTATTGCCCAGCTGTACTGCACCACATCTCTCAAAGTCTCCATACCTACATTGCCAGATATCCAGTCCTGGACAAGTTGCAAATTTCACCAAATAAGCATTGCAAAAACTGAAATCACCATCTTCAGCACCTATCATAAACTGCGTTATCTCAATTGTGCTTCTGTCATCTCAGGCTCTACTATTCTGACAGACATTCTTCTGGCCAGTGTCTAACTTACCAATCTTCCATTAACATGACCTCATCTGAAACTTTGATGTCCATGGTCCAACTCACAACAAGTACCGGTCCACCAACTCTTCAATTATAAATTTCTCAACTTCATGTTCAAATCTCTCCACAGCTTCATCCCTCTCACTACATCACGGAGAACTGAATTCTTACATTCTTCATGCAGCACATTGCATGAAATCTGCCAAGAAATAAGCATTTTTCTGAAATTCTACTGTCTGGAAGTGGAGGACTCTCTAGAAGTTACTGCATGAGAATTTAAAGACAAGTGTCTATCTGGATCATTCTCCAGAAGTGCCAATATTTGATTTGATTTATTGTCACATGTATTAACAGTGAAAAATATTGTTTCTTGCGCGCTATAGAGACATAGAGAAGGAAATGAGGGAGTGTAGAATGTAGTGTTACAGTCATAGCTAGGGTGTAGAGAAAGATCAACTTAATGCAAGGTAAGTCCATTCAAAACTCTGACAGCAGCAGGGAAGAAGCTGTTCTTGAGTCGGTTGGTACGTGACCTCAGACTTTTGTATCTTTTTCCCGACGGAAGAAGGTGGAAGAGAGAATGTCCGGGGTGCGTGGGGTTCTTAATTATGCTGGCTGCTTTGCCGAGGCAGTGGGAAGTGTAAACATAGGCTAGAAATCTAGTACCTACATGAGGTTTCTGTGCTAACTGGTTCTAAAAAAGGGATTCATGTCTGTGGGGATACTGCTAAATTGAAAGATAGCTAGCTGTTAAGATTTATACTTCATCATGCTTAAGTATTTCAATTGGTAAAAGTTATGCTGATTCTTTATTATATTCTAACTGTGTTCTTAAATAAAGGTTGTTTTGATAAAAGCTTCCTAGTGGGTCATTTGAATCAAACCTGAAGTGAAACACCTTACGCTCACCCAAATGCCAAAATCAAAGTAAAAGTTAGTGTCTAGGCTAACTTCATAAAATGTTGGGGAGTTTCTGATCAGGACCTGAACACTGGACAGCAGCTGAAGATACTTCAGACTTTGCCTATGATTGTGTCTTTCCCTCTCCAAATCAATAATCTGTAAATGTGCAGCAAGTTTCACTGACAAAAGAAAAAAATTTAGAGCGCAACACCTTTCATAAACTCAGGACATTCCAAAGCATTGTACAGTCATTCTTCAGCAATCACTCGCTAATGAGTATGAACGTCCACCTAAGAAACTCCCGTGTTACTGATCATGGGTTCTGTGGGTCCTTGCGTGGCTGATGAACCCGGTGTCAGAACCGCATCTTCAACCACACTTGTCAGGTGTTTCCAGGAGTAGGGTTCGGTCCTTGGACTCTAGATCACTGGTATTCCTTTCCCATGCCTCCTCTTGTCTTCAGGTGTCCTCAAAGAATTGAGTCCTTTCAATCAGGAGGTTCCTCCAAGTCGGTCTTTTCTGAGCAAGTGTCTCCCAGGCACTGATGTCTATGTTGCATTTGTTGAGGTCAGCCTTCAGGGTGTCTTTGAAGCGCTTCCTTTGTCCTCATGTTCGGGAGCCTTCCTTGAGCTTGGCAAAGATTTGCTTTGGCATTCGGGACTCTGACATCCTAAACACCGGCTGGCCCAGTGGAATTGGTTTTGGATGATCATGGCCTCAATGCTTGTACTCCTGGCTCCTTCAAGGACGCTAACATTAGTATGCCTGCCCTCCCAGCTGATGTGGAGAATCCATCTCAGACAGCGTTGATGGTACCTCTCCAAGGCCTTGAGATGGCGTCTGTATGTAATCCAAGTTTCTGAGCCGTATAGAAGAGTTGGTCCACTGCCTTGCACATGGGGTTCTTGGCATCGGCACAAATATTGCGACTGTTGAAGACTCTTGTCCTTAAGCATCTGAAGGTAGTGCTCACAGATTGAAAATGATATTGGATCTCTGCATCAATGTCAGATTTAAATGAGAGGAAGCTCTCCAGACAGGGAAAAGGTCCCACATTTGGGACGGTTTCTCCATTATCTTGATGGAAGGAGAGACTTTGCCCTGGGGCAGGATAATAAAGTACTTCAGTCTTCCTGAAGTTGAAACCAATTTTTCAGTATGCTTCCACAAAGGTGTCAAGCATGGCTTGGAGTTTCTCGCGAGTGCAGAAATGGCGATGTCAGCTGCAGCTGAAGTTCCATGAATTATGTCATTCTTGTTTTCTTCCATCTATCCTGTAGACGATGTCCATGTTGGAAACACGGCATCACAAAGCTTTATCTCCCAAACAGCAATGTGGTAATGACCCACCAAATCTGTTTTAGCGATCCTCGTTCAGGAAAATGTTGCCCAAACACCACGCCTTTCTGCAAAATAGTGCCATAGTACCTTTTACATCCACCTCATGGAGCAGATGGAGCTTGTTTAATGCCTTGTTTAAAAGACACATCTGACTATTGCATTATCCCCTCAGTACTGCATTCAATTATCAGCTTAAGACTATAGGCTCCGGTCGCTGAAGTGGTACATCAACCCACATTCTGACTCATAGGAGATAGGAGACTAACATAAAAATTGACTACTTGGGTAAGCGAATGGGGCACAACTACAGTCAGCAGAACTATTCTTATGAAGCAATTCAGGGGGGAAAAAAAATTAACAAGGAGACATTTTCACACAAAACAGAATCCCAATGTACTCGTTATACTGTGAATAAATCACCTGATCTATGCACCTCTCAGTAAAAATATCTTCAACGCAAGATACTGGCATTGTTTAAAGAAATTGTACTGTATGGTCAGAAAATCAGAGCTGTCTGAAGAACTAATTACAAAAACTGAACTGCAAAACAACAATTAAAAAGGGTTGCAATAAAAAGCTGCCAACTGCCAGTTTTATTTGGATATTACAGAATTCTGGTCCAATATACACAATCTACAGCTAATTTGCCATTATAATAATGCTATTAATCATCAAAAAATTTTCACCGTTCTAAAAATGCGCATGTCTGTTACCTTTACTCGAAATCAACTTGCATTTAAACAGTGGATTTGACATTGCAAAATGTTCTTAGGCACTTTGTAGCAACGCTGATAAAATCTGACACTGAGCCACATAAGGAGATTTAGAAGAGGTGTCTAAATGCTTGGTCAAAGTAGTAGATTTAGCAGGCATCTTAACAGATGAAAGAGGGATAGAAAGGAGAGGGAAGTACAGAGGCAGAAAAGTTTATGTTGCGAGTTCCAGAATTTAGAACCTGGGCAGCTGAAAATATGGCCGCCAATGCTGGCGTGATAGAGATCGGAAGTGCATTGGAGACTGGAGGAGTTTATAGAGTTGGTGAGGGAGAGGCCATGGAGGAATTTGCAAATAAGGATGAGAATTTTAAAGGCAAGATGGCTGCATAAGCCATGTAGGTCAGTGGACAAGATGGAAGGCCAATGATGGAGCAGTCGAGTCAGGAAATGGCAAAGGCATGGAGAGTTTCTGCAATTGAGCTGAGGTCGGATAGAGTCAGGAAATGTTATGGAGATGGGAGTCAGTGGTCTTGGTGATAGGTCAGATGTAGTCACAAGCTCATTTCTGGGACAAACGCAACACCAGGATTGCAAGTGGTCTGATTCAGCTTCAGTCAGCGTCAGGGACAGCAACACTAACTAGGGAATAGAGTTTGTGGCAGAGAACAATGATAGTAACCTTGCTGATCGCAATATTTTGTTGGACAACTTATATGCTTATGTTAATCTTGTACTGGATGTCAGACAGGCAATATGACAATTTAGCTAAGGTGGAAGGGCCAAAGGTTTGTGGAGAGACAGAGGTGGGCACCAACAGCATACATATGAAACTTAGAGATATGCTTTCAGAAGATGTCACCAAGAGGCAGCACGTAGATGAGGAATAGGAAGGTCCAAGGATTGATCCTTGGGAAAATGCACCGTGTACCATAACTATTACTCAAATAATTAAATTAGGTATATCCGTACTACTTTCAGGGAACAATTTCATCAACAGCATTGCAGGCTTGTGCTCTAAATTCTCAACTAAATATGAGCTTTCAAAATGAACAACTTCCACAGATGAACAAAGAAAGTTCAAAATTCAATTCATCTTCCAATTTTGTCATTATAAAAATATTGCATCAATTGATTCAGGAACAGGGCAAAGTAAGATGATAGAGATGACCACAGTTCCAACATCACTTCTCTTGGAGGGGTGTACCTTGCTCCCATCCTCACCCTTGATAAAGTTAAGTTGATGAAATGTAGCATGGAACTTGCTCATACATAAAGGTTGACAAAAATATGCAAATACTACGCTGAATAATTAATGTTGAAATACCCAAATGCCACCCTGCAGTCTCACTTAACCATCTTTGTATGAAAGAACTCGAGTGATTAATCCACCACCGTTATGAAATTAATTTGAGCATGATCTTTGGCGATGCCCATTGTATGTCGGTGGATGCTTACTTTGATTCAGCTGATTACAACAATTCACAAACCACTGCCACTCAAGGTCCAGACTCGCATATAAAGAATGGTCACTTGGATTTGCACTTCAACAATCAAGAATTAGAGCAGAAGGATGAAGAATAGATGACTCCCTCAAAGCCTTGCAAGTTAATTGCACAGTTGAATAATAAGGTCTCAAGTTCAATTCCTGATCTTTGTGCACAAGAAAGATAGCGAGAGAGGCGGTACAACTGACCACAGCCCCACTGAGATTTGGAGAATGGACAAGCTTTCCATTCCTGCAAAGCCACTCGACATGCCCTGTTGGAAAGTGCAAAGAATGTGGATAGTGGCTTAAAGCAAGGCCAGGCTCAGCTGTGATACCCTCTGCATGTAAAGGCATGTTGGCTTTCAAATTTTACATAAATAATATACAAAAATGATATCCGTTCGGGTGAGATGGGGAAATAAATTGACGGTAGGAAAATAAATCAGAAATATCCTATCTTTTTGTCAGCACAGGCCATGTGGAAAGTTTAAAAATTAATGTTACCATACGTTTAGCATTTGCTTTTTGAAATTTATACCAAGTATCGAAGAACTATCCAATGAGTCTACAATATTAAAATTAACATACATCTAGGCCCATGAAATTCAAACAGTATCAGCCAATAAGTAACATTAACTCAAATAGATAAAAGTTGTCAAGGACTGGAGACGCTTGTAGGCCAACAATGGCCCAGATTGTGGCTTGGACATCTCTAATCTAATTAACAGATATCAAGCACAAGAAAGGAAATGCAGGAAATCAAATTCTTGAGTGCTGCTGCAAAAGAGACATGTCAAAGCTTTTCATCTTGCACTCATCAGAACACTTAATGCCAAATTTCAAAGGGAACAATTTATACTGTAAGAGAAAATGGGTGCTGATTGTTGGTAAGTTGGCTCTGATTGGTCAAGATGTTGCCATACTCCTTGTGGCCAAATAAAGATTTTCAAACATATTTACTACTTATTACCAGGCTTCAAAAGTCACGAGTTCCCAGAACTGCTAAGCACAAACTTTTTCTCATGTCCCCCCTTCAACATGACCATCTTTCCCTTTCTTTCAGGGTTATGATTCCTTGGAATCTGGGCCCCTTCTAATGCCAAGATACAGAAGCTTTGATTCATGGGCCTTATCAGCAAGTGTCAGTGCCGTGAGGAACGCAACAGCTGAGCTAATCCTGCCTTCATCCATTTATCTTTTGTATCCTTGGATAGAAACTACTTATTCACACTACGAAGCATTTTAACACCAGTGCTCGAACTTCTTTCTCAACTTCTGTGACAACACACTTCCAATATCAAGAAAGTCACGGTCCAACCTATTCCAAAGGCCCTGCTTAAGCCAATCTCTGGGACCAGAAGACTTGTTTCCTCAATGTTACTCCCTCCACAGAGGTGGCAGATTTTAATTGAATTTCTCCCGACAGCATAACCAAGGTCAGGAATTCAAGGTGGAGAAAATCGCAGGTGGAATCTCCTACACACTGCATTAGCCACCTGCATTTTCAGTTGAATACACGTCTGCATTTTTGTGCAACTTTAATTCTAACTAATTAAAATTTGAATCATTTGCAAATTAGAATTTTCACACGGTGGTGGTGGGATGAGAGGACGACAGTCGAGTGAGCATTGGAGCTTGTTAACTATACAGTTAAATTTTTCCTTACATATGGAACCCAAAAGGGAGGGGGGAGATGATGAGTGTGCAGTTCAGACTGCATTTGTGAACATAACCCAAGCAGGAAATGATTTGCTGTATGCTAATTGGTGATGAACACTTGTGGTAACTTCTGTACAGAATCTTAATAAAACATCTATCTACCGCAGTAAGATAACAGCAAAGCAACCAGAACGAATGACCTTTTCTTGCAATAAAGTTGAGAAATGGTGGAGGAGATGCGGAATTGTGCATTCATACAGAGGGTGATTTGAATGAAATATAGTGCAGCATGTCTACTTTATATTCAACTACTTCAGAACCAACCAGACTTGGTGGGTTGCGGAAACTCCCACTGGATTTGCCAGCTCTGCTCCTGCCTGGCATATCCTGGAGACCACAGGAGGGTGGTATTTTACTGCTCCAAAAACCATTCAGAGAAGGATAATTCTGACATTCTACCTCTTGCTGATTGTCACTTCATTTAGTTTGTGCATTCTTCTTGCTAACCATCTAAATTGTCCACGTGTTCTTAAAGTTACCATGACCTTCCTCATCGATGCGGACTTATACTAACATACAATTTCATAGATACCCACTGCCCTCCAGCACCCCCTCCCATGTGCCCCTTCCTTCTGGGTGATCAAACGAATCAGATACTGCGTTCAGCTGCAATTCACACATAGGATTTTTCAGTTATGGTCATCAGAGAGCCATCAGAACTAGGTACCCTGTTAATTCCTCCTCGTCTTTCTCCAGCCCATCCCATTCACACCATGCTCCACCTTCATTAATCTAGATTTACTGAGGTCAAAATATTGCACCCTCATTTCTGTCTCAAATCTGCAAACTCAACACAAACCGGGTCGCTTCCTAGTACATAGGCCTCCGTTTAAAATAAAACAGTGCAAACCATCTGAACCATTGGATAAGCGAATTGTTATTGATAACATATTACAAAAGAATCAGAGTTGGGCAACCCTAGTTTCAGTGTAACTGCAAAGAAATGCAACTCATTGAAATCACTAAATTCAGCAAAGCATCTTTAAGTGCATAGTCCATTATTAAGTGCAAAATCACACAACAAAAAATTTAAGTCACATTTTAACAGATAAATTTTTAAAAGGCAAGGAGCATGCTGTTAATATATTACAGAAATTTACTGATTCCTTGCAAGGGTACTGCTCCATTAGCACCAAGTACTTTCCAATCCCTAACCCATATGGCCATTCATGCAAGAGTCATAACATCTAATGTTGCCAGCTTGTCAATTTCAGGGACATCACAATCCTCCAACTGCAGCAAAAAAAATTCTACTGGCCATAAATACTTCCCTTTTGTACACAATGCCATCATAATTGGGGAAACTTTACCACTCAGCTGATTTATTTTGTTTCAATGCACATTATTTTCCCCAGATATTTTTAAAAACAAACATTGGGCTGTTTTGAAAGTTACAGATTAAATCCATTATTTTTAACAGACCTTTTACTGTTAAAATTGCACAAGAGCAAATGCAATTTCAGGCAGTTTCCTCGAAAAATAAATTATAATGGTATCACTAACACTGTAAGCCACATTGCCTTTCTTTGCAAAACAAGTGATACTTCTGTAAAGGTTAACCTGTGATGTAATTACCACAACGATACCAAATTCCCTCTCTGGTCCATAACGCACTTGTTGATATGGCAAATGTGGGAGGAAAGAATGAAAGAAAATAAAGGAAAGCAATGAAAATTGGCCCGCGCAATCTCAAACTGGACAGAAGGAATGAATCAGAGTTCCACACGTGATAACTGAAAACAACTATCAGCCTGAGATTGCCAGTTCTGATACCCTGCCACATCTACCCAGCCTTGATGACACTCACCTTCAAAAACAAATAAAAGAATGAAGTTGCATTTACAAAGTGTCCACCATGGTTTCAGGATCTCCCAAAACACTTCACGGACAGCTAAGTACTTTTTCAAGTTCAGTCAGCATTATGATGGAGAAAAAATGGCTGCCAATTTCTACATAGAAAGATCCCACAAATAGCAATAAATAAATTATCAGTTCATTTGTCTTTGATGGTGTTGCGTTGAGCTATATGTTGAGCATGTGGAGCTTCCCTAATGTTTTTCAAAATAATGTTATGGAATCCTTTGTATCCACCTGAGAGGGAAGACAAGGCCTTATTCTAATTCTACATCTGAAAGGCAGCAGCCTTCCCCAACCATGCCTTTGAAATGTCAGCTTAGATCATATGCTCATGATTCTGGAGTGCGACTTGAACCCATGCCTTTTTGACTCAAAACAAGAGCACCAACACTGAGCGTAGAACCATCTGTGAAAAACGTCAATCAGACAAGTATCAGCAGGGCCGCCAGTACTGCATATCAGTAAAGGTAATAAGAAGTTTAACAACACCAGGTTGAAGTCCAACAGGTTTATTTGGTAGCAAAAGCCACAAACCTTCGGAGCCTTAAGCCCCTTCTTCAGGTGAGTGGCCACTCACCTGAAGAAGGGGCTTAAGGCTCCGAAAGCTTGTGGCTTTTGCTACCAAATAAACCTGTTGGACTTTTAACGTGGTGTTGTTAAACTTCTTACTGTGTTTACCCCAGTCCAACGCCAGCATCTCCACATCATATCAGTAAAGGTAGCAGAGATTAAAATATATATGAATCAGTTTTCCAAAAATGGCAGGGTTGACTCTCTATATCGAAAGCAATTGCAGCATATAGGTTTTTAATTAGCAGTGTCACAGGGTAAAGTCTTTTCTCCACCTCTTGATTATATAACTTATTTCCATTCTTTTCTTAATTACAAAACAGGTTTGCAAATTATTCCCCAGATTATAAAAACATTCAATTACTCACAAAGACCTCAAAATTTTACACAACTGTATGATAACCATTTGACATACTTGTGAGCAACTATTACTCACGTGACTTTTTTGCTTTATCCCTCTTATACACAGATACCCAGCTATATCCTCGATTCCTTATGCTTAAAGCCGCAAACAAATAAGCAGCTCCCATATTATAACAATTTAAATGTATAACCGTATAATTTCCTGTAATGAAAACTAAAGTCTAAAATTTAAAATGCTGGAATTTTTGAAGTATTAGAGCTATTCCCAATTTGTGTCATCGGATGTACAGATATTAATTTCAACATCCTTGCGAGACAAGTGACTCTAAATATTAAAGATTACAACTGTAAAAAGGTTTTGCAGACAAGGATTTTTAAAAATTAGATTGCAAAGTATTCCAAAACAAACATCACCAGAAAAAACACAATCAAATTGCACATATGGTCCAATGGGGTAAATAATGCTGCTTGCAATAAAAAATATCTTTAAATGTATTTTCAGACATAGTTTGAGACCGACTTGCTGGAGAGATTTCAAACAAATGACAGATGAGCATATTGTCAGCCTTGGGAATGGTTTTGTGAGTTGCTGAGCTCGGCCGACTAAGAAGATTTCTAATTCAAGCTCTGGCCTGTGCCCAATAAGATGACCCTCATCCTGGACACTGTTTAAAAACTCTACAACTGACCTTGCTGTCCCCACTTCAAAAAGGAGGGAGTGGGATGGGGTTGGAAATGAACCCTCCTGACCACTATTCAATGAGCTTCTGCTGGAAAACTGCATCAAAGCAAAATTGGGCTTAACTGTGACACTTGCAGGTCAAATAAACTGTCCATGCTCACAGTCAAACATGAAGAATAACTGGTTGGACAAAACAATTTACGTTTGTTCAGTTTGCACCCCAAAAAGATTCAAGTCTTCAGATAGAACAGTTGCAAGAAAAACTTTTCAATTTCAATCCAAGAATAATCACTATCTTCTGCCCAATCTCTTTCTTTTGACAAATGAATCAAAAAAGATACTTTACCATGGTGCTATATAAATGGCCTCCATTCATAAAAAGCCTTAAAAGATAGCCTGCTCCCCATCACACCAAAAATACACCAGAATAATGATATTTGCTTTTCCTCCCAATTATATTTTATTACAGAAGCTGCATAATGATTGCAAGGCTTAAACATGCAAACTCAATATCCCTTTTATAAATTTCGATCTATAAAACATTTCATCTGCAGTTTTTTTAAATCTGAGTTAGCCTCTGACACAGCACTTTCCTGATGACAAAAAGTCCTGGCCTGGATTTTCCACTGGGTCGCACTATTTTTTTGGGCAATTCAATCAGCAGAATCATTACAAATCATTCAGCATAAAAACAGAGTGTAAACCAAGTTTTTGTGAGCTTTTGCATTGGTCTATAAACATTATCCTAGAAATTGGGCCTTCCCACAAACCTGGCCACTCCTCCTAATCAAATTAATCACAATTGACTTTCCCACTAATCACACAAATCCATGGCCTTTCATGGCAGCTCTACAGTTGTACTTTTTTGACACATGGACATCTATCAACATGTTTTAAAAGCTTGGAGATGTAACTGCTATTTCAGTTTACCAAGCTGACTAGTACACATGTACATACTGTACACACAAGTAAATAGAATTCAGTGGAAACTGGAGGGGAAAAACAAACTTCTCAAAACTAACATAATTTTGGTCACATTTACATCCAGGTCACCTCTTTCACAAAGTGGAAACTCTACTCCATTAGTTCGGATAAAATAACATTCAGATGCCCTTAGTCAATAGATTTCATGAAGTTATGAATGTCTAGCTCCACTATAAAATGTCAAATAACTTCAATATGTTTGAGCAAATTTACCCCCCAAAATTTCCATTGCCAACAAAATCAGCAAAACATACACTCCCCAAAAGGGTTCAACACTGATCGCAACATGATGGAACATCATATCTATATCAACAAATATCTAATACATCACCTCCAAAATGAACTACACTTAAAGCCCTCTATCATCACTTCTGCTGAAAGCAAAGTTGCATTAATAACTACATTGATCGGGGTGGAAAAGTGAAAACTGATCATTTTCAACAAGTTAAAATTTACTGAGGGGTGGACAGTTTTGTCCTCTTTGATAAAACCACAGGGAGTGTCACCCCCTCAGAAATAGGGTTGGGGGAAATACAGGTTGGTGAGGACCAGAAGGGGTGGGGGGGGGAGGGCGATCAGTTGTGTGTGGGAATTCTCTCGTATTAAAAACCGAGATAGATTAAAAACCTTAACAAATCACTGGGGGGGGGGGGGGGGGGGTGGGAGTGAATTCTCCTGCAGGCCCCAGCTCCCACTGTCTAGGAGGTTATGGGTTGCTGGACCTAGCCCTCGAGAGGATGGATAAACAGACACACATACAGATAGACAGATGCAGAAGACCTCCATGTCAGGCCAGGCCTTGACTGACTGAGGCTGACTCCGGGGGGAATAAAAATCCACCTCCCAAGAGAAAGCAGAAACAAAAACGGACGCCAATTTTTTTTTTACCTCAGGAAACCCAATTCAACCCGCGCTCGCTGTAAGGGAGAGAAAAATAACATTACAGTCATTTCCAGAGAGCTCATTCTTTGCAAAAACAAAAAACACCGTTAGGTTTTTCTTTTCTGTTTACCTGCTCGTCGAAACGCGTTATGACGGCTTGAACCCATTCCACCGGCTTATGAGCCGCCATGCTCGGCTTTCGCCCCCTCCCCCCTCAGCACCCCTACCCCCCGCCACCTCCCCCCTCCCCCACTCTCCTCAAAGGTAAAAAAAAACAGCGGTGCCCTTGTTTCTTTTAGATCCCTCTCTCTATACAAACAGATAGATAGATGTGAATCCCTCCCGGTTGGTGTTGCTGGGGTTTGTTTCCTCTCCCACCCCCCTCTCTCTCTCTCAGCGTCTCCACATTCACCAGGGTACGGCGGCCATGACACCAGCCGGAAGTTGGGTTTTTTTTTTCTCCCTCCCGGGTGTGTGTGTGTGTGTGTGTGTGAAAAAAACCGCGCATGCGTCCCCCGGCCCTGCCGTTCATTAAGAAAAGTACGGAGCGGTTACGTCATAGCCCGCCAGACCCCGCCCCCTTTCCTCCCTCCCCCCGGCTCCTCCCATAGACATATACCCACGCGCACGCGCACAAGCTCCCTGAAACTTTTTTTCTCAATGGAGAGAGAGATGCTGGAATGTCATGGCACCAAGGTGTGGAGATGCCGGCGCTGGACTGGGGCAAACACAGTAAGAAGTCTAACAACACCAGGTTAAAGTCCAGCAGGTTTATTTGGACTCTTCCCACCCACCTGACGAAGGAACAGCCTGTTCCGAAAGCTAGTGGCTTTTGCTACCTGGTGTTATTAGACTTCTTACTATGGCACCAAGACTCAGAGAGGAAGAAAATAAGCTGTCATGTTTAAGACCATTGTAAAATGCCTCAAACGTTTCCTTTACTGTATTGAATGTTACTGAGACACTTTTAGCACCTTTCTAAGCCTTCTTATCATTTATATGGGTGACAGGGTGGCACAGTGGGTTAGCACTGCTGCCGCCCAGCGCCAGGGACGCAGGTTCAAATTCTGGCTTGCGTCACTGTCTGTGCGGGGTCTGCACATTCTCACCATGTCTGCCTGGGTTTCCTCCGGTTGCTCCGGTTTCCTCCCACAGTCCAAAGATGTGGATGTTCGGTGCTAAATTCTCCCTCAGTGTACCCGAACAGGCGCCAGAGTGTGGCAACTAGGGGATTTTCACAGAAACTTCATTGCGGTGTTAATGTAAGTCTACTAATAAATAAACTTTAAAACATTTACATTCCCTTTGTCCTATTGCAGCCCCTCCCCCATAATATAAATCTCTTCTGATTTTCTTTGCTCTTAGCTCTGATGAAGGGTCATCCAGAGTCGAAATGTTGGCTCTATTCTCTCTTCACAGATGCTGTCAGACCTGCTGAGATTTCCCAGCATTTTCTGTTTTTTTTTCCACAATGTTACTTGATATATGTAAAGAGACTTGAATATCATTATTGCTTTTTGTGTGATGGTCATTTTGGAATGTTTGTAATGTTCTCAGATTTACGAATTAAGTACATTTTTTGGGGGGAAAAAAGAAACTAGGCTGTCAATTTACTTTTCAGCAATTGTGTTTTCAGTTTGCTGCGTGTGTTTTTTTGGGGGGGGCATGGGAGGATGTTTTTGATTCTGCAATGTAATGTAATGTTTTTTGTTTAAATCGTGTATGTTTGTAAATTATGAAGGAAATTGAAACATGGGGATAGAACAATGTTGCGAATGCGCAACGTGTCTCCCAACAGTTGTAAGAAAAAAAAAGATAAATTAGCATTTCGGATGTAGATCCCTTTGCCAGAATTGGATGCCCAGAGACAATACATTTATAGGACGGAATAGAACATTCGCACAGACCTCGTCCTGTTTCAATACAGGGGTTCGCTTAACTGCAAGATTCCAGTTCTTGCGAAGAGACCACATTCTCAAACGTTGATCTGCATCTTCTCCTTACCATTCTGACCGACCGACAACAATCTGTTTCTGTTTCACTCTGCAGCATTTCAATTCCTTTTGCCCCTAAATTATCAGGAATACAGCACGGGAAGAGAATCCCAAGCACAAATTCAAATCCCAGGTTTAATATATATATATATATGTAGTCGCTTTCTATGCTGCCAAATCCGAATAGGCATTCAATGGGAACAAATAGGCTGTGGGGGGGATAATGTTTAATTTTGGCCAGAGTAAAGGGGTTCCCATCATTTTCATCTTGTTAAACGATGGCACGACTAGATAGAAGGAGGACGGATAGCATCTGTGAGAGAGAAATAGAGTCTGCATGACCCTTCGTCAGAGCTCATCCAGACTCGAAACGTTGGCTCTATTCTCTCTCCCACTGATGCCAGACCTGCTGAGGTTTTCCAGCATTTTTCTGTTTTTGTTTCAAATTCCAGCATCCGCAGTGATTTGCTTTGATTGTAGATATAAGGGGGAGCTGCCTTCCCCCATTAATCTGACCAGCCAGCCTAATCCTGGTTATTGACACTCATTGTATATTTGCAACATGCAACACGATCTGAGAACGACCATGAGAGGGTCAGAGAGACATCACTTGGTGTCCAAGTATCTGTCGCTTAAAAAATCTTTACACTGCTGCAAGAGTTTAAAAAATACGACAGACGAGATAAGAATGAATGCGTTGATCTGTGACGTTTAAAAGGCTGCTTGTGCGTTTCTCTCTCATCACAAGAAACATTCGAGAGGACTTTGTTCTCAACTGATCTGTCACCAATTGACTGACCTCACACATAACCTGTGTCTGTAAGTACCCAAAAACTGGAGTCAGAATATAGTAAAATCATTGCTGAACGAAATTTGAGCGGGATGGGAAAATCATCCGGATGGTGTCCTTGGAGTGATGGTACCCCCGCCCCCCCCCCCCCCCCCCGCCCCCCGGACAGGGCGTCTGAAAAGCCACAAGAAAGAGGCCGGGGAGAATCAACTGTGCGGAATATGCACGCTATAAAACATCTCAACCTGAACTGCTCAAACCTGGAGACAACTGACACAACCCTGGAAACTGGAAGGGAAAGGAAAATCGATGGGCAAGTCATTAAGAGTCATAACCATTTGGGATTCTTCCTCTGAACTGCAGAACAGAGGTCTCAGACTGTGGGACCCCCTGGCCTCTGGCTCCCAGAGCAAGGTTGGCAGTGTAGAAGAGGGGACAGTGAAAGGGGGAGGGGGGGAGAGGGAGGACACATAAAATGAATACAAGAAAGAGGCAAAACGATATCCCTTCAGCAAAATGTACGGGCACAGTAGCCCACAGAAGGGTACGGGATCATTGTCTCACATTCCCGACAAAGTGAGCAATCAAACTTAGCCGTGCTTTGCAGAGGAGGCAATGAATATTAAAACTAGAGGGGGGGAATCAGAGAGCAATTCGAGCTGAATTGCCACGTGGATCTCCTGGTTCAAGGCAATGTTGCTAAAGGGCCTATAATTATATATCCTGCCTGCTAGAAGACAGGGATAATCAATATATGCTATATTTAAGAGGGAGAACATCCACTTTAAAACCGGATGTATTTCCAAGCACATGAGCTGTTTGAAATTGTCCTTTCTTGCCCTCGCTCCATCCCCAGGTTTGTTTAACTTAACCACTTCCTACTCTCGCCTCCAGCAACAGGGTAATGGACTCCCACTCAATAAGTGTCCTGTGTTCCGTCTCGAGTCAGAGCTGAAAGGCAATACAGCAGAGAGACCCATCAAACACTGCACGCTGTGTCCGTCCCATTGTGCTCGGCAGCAATAATTGTCGTCCTGACCTCCTAGCTGAAGGGGTACCGCAACGAAATGGAAATCAAATACAATAACGGCGAGATTGTGTGTGTGTGTTGGGTTGGGTTTGGGGGGGGGGGGGGGTGTTAAATCACAACTCAATAAATATTCCGTTCAGTAGGCCGGGTGAAAGTTAAATGTCAATCGGGATTAATACAATTCACCAATACAGTTACCCCATAATCTTCTTTTAAAATATTCTGCTTTTGTCAAAGTCTACTTAATAATAAGGGGGTTTACTTCATTCTCTAACCTTTTCTAAATATTGCTGTTAAAATTGTAAAGGGGGTTTATGACCCAAGTAGCAATTAAACCCCCACTGATTCTATGATTTCTTTCTATGATTTCTATGATTGAATCATAGAATTGTTACAGTACGGGATTGGGCCATTCGGCCCGTCCAACCTTCAATTTAACTGTTTAACTTTCAAAATGTTAACTATTTAACCTTCAAAATGTTTCCCTGTGCTTTGACAATCCGATGTTGCACAGTCATGGCATTTTCTATGTTTATGTAGATTTTTAGTCATTTCAGTGTAAAATTCTGCCCGGTGTGACCATCCATGATATTAACAAACCTGTAACAATGTTCTGATACATGTGAATTGTCACCAAGCTCGGCCTCGCTCCCTCCATTGCCAGTAACAGTCCTGGTAGCTGCATGCGCTTACAGACTGTATTCTCATGTGAGTGCATAGAAAGTAAAGCTACACGCTGTGCTCGGTTTGTGCTGGCTCTCCGAAGCAGCTACCTGCTTCTTTTACGAAAGCCTTTGAGATGATGCCTTACGAATGTGATAAGGTGGAAGTGGGTGAGGCAAAAAATAACTAACAGCCACTAATGAACTCAATGAGCCATTCACCGAGGGGAGGAAGTAACCAATGATGTATCATTCTCAATACAGATATAATGTACAAATAAAATTATATACTGGTGTTGTGACCACACATATAGCATAAATATACAGTGCTGGAAATATGCGGCAATATCTAAAAGCGGTTGATATTTCACGCGTACAATCTTCATCACAGCACTAGTATTTAATTCTGCACAGCAAATAAATCATTGTGTTATTTTTGCAAGGCATTCTCCCCCAAATAGACATGCCCCTAATGATGTCTTATTTTACTCTTGGCTCCTTCTCTGGGGAGGGCGAGAGGGGAATCATTGAGCTGCCCTCGGCTGCCAGATCTTCACCCCCTTCCCCCTTCACATCGAGTCAGCCCTTTGAAAGTCTTTCGCTTCCACTGTTACCGCCACCTTGGCCCACCCATTTCCTGCGCATAAAAATTTGTGATTTACGACGTTTTCACAAGACTGACTTTCATCCCGAAATGCTTGTCAAGCCTTTTTTTTTTTTGCTTTGCCAGTTGTGTGGAAACGTGTGGCTGAATTACTTGTGCGTGACATCATCAAAATGAAAAGAAAAAAGACGCTTCCAAATCCCCGAAGTAAAGAAATGACATCCTCATTGACTGGAACACCTTAGGTGATCTTTCAAACTCAAGCTCTCCAAGCGCCCAGCCTCATGAATTGCTTTTGGAATGCATTAAAGGCGTTCTTTTCTTCTATTTCTCCCCCTCCCTCTCTAAAAGAACAAAAGGTTTCCCCCACATTTTTTGTCTTTTGAAATAATCACAAGACTTGGTGAAATTGTTACGGAGTAAAGAGGGTGTACATTTTTTGCTATCTTGTTTCCCCCACATTTAAAAAAAAATATAGAATCCCTACAGTGCAGAAGGAGGTCGTTCGGCCCATCGAGCCTGCACCGACAACAATCCCACCCAGGCCCCATCCCCATATTTACCCTACTAATCCCCCCTGACACTAAGGGGCAATTTGGCGTGGCCAATCAACCTAACCCGCACATCTTTGAAGTCTGCTGAAGTACTTTGATTTAATTTGATTTTGTTATTGTCACATGTAGTTTCTATGTTTTCTGTGTATTAGTATACAGTGAAAAGTGTTGTTTCTTGCACGCTATACAGACAAAGCATATCGTTCACAGAGAAGGAAAGGAGAGGGTGCAGAATGTAAGTGTTACAGTCATAACTAGGGTGTAGAGAAAGATCTCATAGGAGTGAGGTTTCTATTTTAAAAAAATAATTTAAAATGTATTTGTTGTTGATCTTGCCCGCTTTCCCGGCACTGGATCAGAGACACACACACACATAGGCGGGACACACACACTATATACAGACCCCTGGCTATGTTGAACTCTCCCTCTCACAGGGGAGTGAGGTTTTTATTTTTATTTTTTAAAAATTAAATATATATTTGTTGTTGATCTTGCTCGCTTTCCTAGCACTGGGTCTGAGACACACACACAGACACGCACAAACACACTATACAGATCCCAGATCCCTGGCTGTGGTGAGCTCTCCCTCTCACATGGGGGTGAGGTTTTTATTTTTATTTTTTAATTAATTAAAGATATATTTGTTGTTGATCTTGCTCGCTTTCCTAGCATTGGGCCTGAGACACACACACAGACACACATAGAGACAGACACACACACACAGACACACATAGAGACAGACACACACAGACACACACACTATATGTACAGATTCCTGGCCGTGTTGAGCTCTGTGTTTGTGAAAGGAGCTGGCCGCGCCTGCGCACTCGGGCCGCCGCGCCGGCTTTCATTAATGAAAAACTGGCGGCTGACGTCACCGCGGGGCTGGGAGCTGGGAATCAGGAAACGTGAATGGGGCGAGTCACAGGCATCAATGGGAGCTGGCAGCAAGCCAGGCTGGCAGTGCAGGGAGGAGGAGGAGGAGGCGGCGGGGGAGGGAGGGGGCTCCTGCAATCCATCTACCCCCACCCAGCCAGCCAGCCAGCCAGCAGCTGTGAATGAATGGGACGCGTCCCTTCAGACACCATGATCACATTGCAATTCTAAAAAGGAACCATTTTGATTCACAGAATGCAGCCTCTGTTCACACTGCACATTCTATACATTCCATTTATTGTTGCATTCGATACTTCAATCATCCCCTTTTTTTTATTTATCTCCACCCTCCATCACATGTAGTCGCTTGCCAAAGGGCGTTTTGCAGCTATTTATAGTCAGCAATCTTCATGCACGTATTTTATTAACGCGGATCCGGTTTTCTTTGTCCACACGGCTATTAATCCATTCCTTTTATCCGGCTATTAATCTATTCGAACAACGTGAAATTTTTTTAAAAAGAATGCTTCAATAAAAGGGAAATTTTATTCGTCGGATTCTTGTATCATTTCAAAATTCAACTCACTCCTGAATTACTGAGTATCTACTTTTGTGAGATGAGTTATCGTGCGGTTATTTTCGGATAAGATATATATTTATTTCCGCTTGACCGACTTTCGTAATCGTCTCCCTCCTTTAAGAACACATCCAGTTCCCATTCGGCCATCTCCCTGCCACTGGCCCCAAGGGCAGCAGCAACATTTTTAAAATATGTCTTTGCATCGTCCTTAACCTGATCGATTTATCGAAAGGTGGCTTCAGAGGCCAGGGAACTCACCGTGACCTTGCAGACGGCGGATCATTCGTTCCTGAGTTAACAATTATCTGTTCACCAGCCTTTCATCTGAAGGCAATAAACAGCCACTGACAATTCGTTCTCCGGATCCCTTCACTCCGTCTGTAAAATAAGTGGGGACATCCGGATGCATTTAGAAGTTAACGATTCTACCTTAAGCCAAGGTGTTAGAAACATAGAAACTCGAAGCAGGAGGAGGCCATTCGGCCCTTCGAACCTGCTCCCCCATTCATTTTGATCATGGCTGATCATCGAATTCACTATCCTGATCTCCCCCTTCCCTCATATCCCTTGATCCCTTTAGCACCTGGAGCAATAGCCAATTTGACAACGTTTTGGTCTCAACTACATTCTGTGGCAGTGAATTCCACACATTCACCTCCCTCTGGGTGAAGAAATTTCTCAGTTCTAAAAGGTTTACCCCTTATCCTCAAACTATGACCTCTAGTTCTGGATTCCCCCCCACCATTGGGAACATTCTTTCTGAATCTACCCTGTCTAACCCTACATTGTATCTGTTATCAGATCCCTGATTTGGTCCACTCCAGGTATTAGAGTTTATTGCTGTCAATATAAGAATATGGGAGGAGAAAAACAAACAAACGAGATGTTGGGGGCAACACCGGTATATTCAATTTGGTGTAATTACCAATGCAGATATTCAATTTGCTTTTTCATTTTGGGGATGGGGGGAATTGGTTTATTAAGGAATGGATAGTGCTAGTTCAGTGCATCGCCAGATAACAAGGTGATCATTTATCTCGAGTGCTTCAAACGGCGAGCGGGATTATCTATGTAATGTACAGACCAGGCAGCGACAGAAGCGCGGTTGGTCCCTTCAGTTGACTCGATAGCCTGGGATCCTGATAGGGGTTAGCTGTCTTCAAGTGCAGTGCACCAATGGTGGGGGGAGTCCAGAACTCGGGGTCATAGTTTGAGGATAAGGGGTAAACATTTTAGAACTGAGGTGAGGAGAAATTTCTTCACCCAGAGGGAGGTGAATGTGTGGAATTCACTGCCACAGAATGTAGTTGAGACCAAAACGTTGTCAAATTGGCTATAGCTCCAGGGGCTAAAGAGATCAAGGGATATGGAGGGAAGGGGGAGATCAGGATAGTGAAATCGTTTGGACCTTTATGGTGGAGTGCAATAAACTGGAAGGTAGCGGCATGGAGTCGGATTACACTGCACCCACCCACACCAGCGGCTCAAGTTTCAGAGGCTGAATACTACTGTGGCTGCAAACAATATTCCAAGATGTTGACACCCATCTCTTCTCCCCCAAGATGCCGCACTGGAAAGTTTCCCCACCCCGTTAGGCGTTATGAAGTGTTTGATTTCAGAGGGGAGGTGCTGTTGGGGTGAATTGCCTTATGTGGCCCCCTCATGCCCACCCACAAACACACACGGAAGCAAGAAACACACACACACAAAACACAATGACAATAGCAGAAGACAGTAAGAGTTTTAACAACACCAGGTTAAAGTCCAACAGGAGACACAATGGTAAGCAGAAGACGCGGCCGCACATAGCGAGGTATGCATCACCTAGAGTAGGAGACATGTGAGAAAGACGGAGGCATCCGATTAATTGGCTCTTGCTACTGTTTTCACATTGCTTAGATGGATGTGCCCCGCAGCTGAGTCCAGCTCTGAGTCTGTCCTAAGAGAGCAAAGCCCATTTCAGTAACAAAACAGCATTAAAGTTTACCCTGTGGCGCTTGCCACAATCTTTGGAGGGGTGGTCTGTGGCAAATTTTAAGTTCCAGGCAAATCTCTCACTCCAGATGTGGCAAGCTCCTATCCAAAACAACTTGTACTCATGGGAAACCGGTGAGACGGAAACCAGCTGTTCATGGCATCATAGAATCTTGCAGCAAAGATCCAGTACATTTCCGACGTACTTGTGTCAGTTTTTTAAAAAATAGTTTTCCAAGAGCTCTCTGCGCCCCCAATCCTGCCTCCACCCAGCCCCCAAAGCCCTGCAAACTATCTCTCTTCAAGGACACATATACTTTTTGAAAATTTCAATGGAATCGAATCCCACCATCACTTCAGACGGTACTTTTCAGATGTAAACAAGTATTCACTCATCAAACAACCTAGAGCCTACAGGAAATTTTCCACAACCTTGCACACTGGAGATAATTAGTCACAATCTATCTTTTGCCTTGGTCAAGAATTTTCGCCTTTGAACTAGACATTTTTGATTCAGCACCACGCCAGGGATTTGAATATGCAATTAAAGTTCACACTCCAGTGCAGTACTAGGGGAGTGCTGCTCATTCATATGGGAGCTTAACCCAAGGCCTGGTCTACAGGATGGAGGAGGATATGGCACTGTTGAAAGAAGAGCAGAAAAGTTCTCTTGATGTTGCTTTGCCAATAGATCGGGAAAAAAATCTGGTCAACTATTTCATAGAGTCATAGAACAGTACAGCACAGAAGGAAGCCATTTGGACCATTGAGTTGATGCCAGTTCCTTTGGGCAACAATCCAGTTAGTCCCACTCCCTGGTTCATTCCTCATCTGCCCACAATGTTTCTCCTTCAAGTATCTAACCAATTCCCTTTGGAAAGCTACCTTCAAAGCTGTTGCCCCTACAGTGTCAGGCTGTACATTCCAATCCCTAATCCCTCATTCCATAAAAAATACTTTTCCTCATGCTGCTTCTCCTTCTTTAATCAATCACCTGCACCCTCCGGTTATCAGGTATTGGAAACAGCTTGTCTTTATTTACTCTGAAATTAATTTAAACCCTTCCATCAAATCTCTTCAGCCTTCTCTGCACTAAGGAGAACAGCTCTAGTTTCTAATTAGTGGGGTAAATTCATGGGGTTACAAGGATAGGGCCTGGGTAAGATGCTCTGTTAGAGAGTTGGTGCAGACTTGATGGGCCGAATGGCCTTCTTCTGCACTGTAGGATTCTATGATTCTATGATAATTCTAAAAATTCTCTGCTCTACTTCCCCCAGGCCTTTATATCCTTCCTGAAATGTGGGGATCAGAAATGGACGCAGCACTCCAGTTGGGCTGAATTAGTGTTTTATTGGAGTTCAGAATAACCTCCTGATTTTTCTTTACTCTGCCCTTATTTATAAAGCCTGGGAGCCCATGTGCTTTATGAATGGTTTTGTTAACCTGACTTGTCACTTTCAAACATTTATGACAAATGCTCTCAGATCTCTCTCTTTGTGCGCCCCTCTTTCAAATGCAATTTAACTTGCTTTGCCTCTCCTAAATGTTCTCACCAAAATGTGTTACCTCACACTTCCTTACATCTCACCCACCATTCGTTTGTCCATTCCACCAATCTGCTTATTTTCATTCGAAGTCTATTCCTATCTTCCCTGATGTTTACCACAAACAGAAACAGAAAATGCTGGAAAATCTCAGCAGGTCTTACAGCATTTATGGAGAGACAATAGAGCCAACATTTTGAGGTCATCCAGACTCAAAATGTTGGCCCTATTCTCTCTCCACAGATGCTGTCAGACCTGCTGAAATTTTTCAGCATTTTCTGTTTTTGTATCAGGTTCGAGTATCCATAGTATTTTGCTTTTATCTCATGTTGACCACATTTGCGCTTTGTGAAACTTTACTAACGGCCTTATTTGACTAGATTGCAAGAGTGAATACACATGCAAAGTGCTCCGATGTCCGTTAACTGCTTTGGGACATCTTAATGATGTGAAATATACTAAATAAATGCAATTCCCCCCTCCCCCCTCCTTTTTGTCAGATCAGCAACCATTCTCATGATCCTTTTTGTTCATTTTCTGAGTGTGAGCATTCATTGCAAGTCTAACATTATTGCCCATCTTGAATTGTCCAATGCTGTCCAGATGATGAACGTATTTACACTGTGCAGGTAGTGCCAGGCTTTTGATTTAGCAATGATGAAGGAATGAGTGGTGTGTGACTTGGAGAGCTTGGAGGGAATGGTGTTCCCATGTGCCTACTTTCCTTCACCCCCTAGGTTCAAAGCTGGGAGGGGGGGGGGGTGGGAGGGTTCAGGAGGTGCTGTTGAAGCCTTGGTGAGTTTCTGCAGTGCATAGTGTGGAGGGTACACATTGCAGTTATAGTGTGCCAATGGGAAAGGGAGTCAATATTTATGGTGATGGGTGAATTACCTAAATGTCCTGTTGTTCTGCTTTTAATTAGAACCAAATCCTGCACATTTCTGACAACAGAAACGCTTTCACTCGGGACAGATCTATATGGGTGGGGACTGGGAGATTGTGAGCTCAAGAGTTCACTCAATTTCTGTCAGCATTGCACTGGATGGACATTTCCTAATCCTGCCTGCTGACAGAACACTCACTGGCATAAAATATGAGAGTGTTTAATTTTAAATTCAGCACAAATCAAATGTTAATGGGGATGCCTACAAAAGTCCTGAATTTGAGCACTGTCTGCTCTCCGGGTAGCATCCTCAATTTTTCGATGATCACCAAACCACAGCTTACAGTGTGATCTTACTGTGGGGGAGGGCAGGAAGACACACCCAGAGTCTATCTCAGCTGGAACAGGGGTTGAACCTTGTTAAGGGTGCGGTTGATGTTAAATGTCGAGTTGCTCAAACCCCAGAAGGGAAACTTGAAACAACCACCCTCAACTGTGTTTGCAATTTGTATAGTATGAGGAGAAATGATGTCCAGAAATGATGTCCCCAACTCTTTGTGATGATTTTAATAAAGTAAATGTTTATCTAGAAGTAGAATTAAAAACAATAAAATAAACTAGAAGTACGCTTAACTAAGACAATGGATTTATACAGTATCACTACTTTGAATAGTTCTAAACAATTTTAACTTAACTATCTACAGAGCTGACTTGCCCCTGTCTGTTTCATAACACCTTATAGATTTTAAGATCTATTTTAAAAATCCAGTAACTTTTACACACAGTCCCTTCATGGTCTGTTGCATTTGCTTCTGAGGTTTAACCAGCTGTTTGCTTTTCAAAGCAGGCTTTCTTCACCCACTGCTTGCTGGGAGTTAAACAACTGAACTTACTACTGGCTGAGATCTAAAACAGTAAGAGTTTTAACAACACCAGGTTAAAGTCCAACACGTTTATTTGGCAGCAAATACCATTAGCTTTTGGAGCGCTGCCCCTTCGTCAGATGGAGTGGAAATGTGCTCTCAAACAGGGCACAGAGACACAGAGACACGTTTTTTGTGTCTCTGTGCCCTGTTTGAGAGCACATTTCCACTCCATCTGACGAAGGAGCAGCGCTCCGAAAGCTAATGGCATTTGCTACCAAATAAACCTGTTGGACTTTAACCTGGTGTTGTTAAAACTCTTACTGTGTTCACCCCAGTCCAACGCCGGCATCTCCACATCATGAGATCTAAAAAACAGGTTTCAATATCCCCTTCAATACATTTTTTCCATTTAATCTCTCCCTTATCTTACCTAATTTTTTTTCAGAACTGCATTCCCCCATACTTAATTACCTTCATCTGTTGACTTTAGTTTTTTTGGTTTGACTTTATTTGATTTATTATTGTCACATATACTGCGATACAGTGAAAAGTATTGTTTCTTTTGCACTATACAGGCAAAACATACCATTCATAGAGTACATAGGGGAGAAGGAAAGGAGAGGGTGCAGAATATAGTGTTGCAGTTACAGGTAGGGTGAAGGGAAAGATCAGCTCAATATATGATAGGACCATTCAAAAGTCTGATGACAGCAGGGAAGAAATTGTTCTTGAGTCTGTTGGTACGTGTTTTCAGACTTTTGTATCTTTTTCCTGAGGGAAGAAGGTGGAAGAGAGAATATCCGGGGTGGGAGGGGTCCTTGATTATGCTGGCTGCTTACCCTGCAGCAAGTGTAGACGGAGTCTACGCTTTTAGCATTTAAAAGAAAAGTAAACAACCTTCCATATGACTCTATTCCTTCACATTTTGCATGTCTTTCTTTGAATCCTTAACAACCCATTCAGAGATATTCATGTTTTGTTTGCATTCTCACTAAATAGCTTTAGGTAAACTTTTGTTTACAGTGTTGTTAGGCTCATTAACATCAAATACACGAGTCAGATTCACACAGTCACTCTGTCCTTGCTTTATTGCTCTTACTCATATATTCCCACAGTTTAAAATTTATGACAAGAATATAATCAACAGAAAATATTCCAAGTTCTTAGATTTCCCTATGTTTTCATGATACCCTGCACCATTGGCATCATTCTAAACACAGTAAGAAGTTTAACAACACCAGGTTAAAGTCCAACAGGTTTATTTGGTAGCAAAAGCCACACAAGCTTTCGGAGCTCCAAGCCCCTTCTTCAGGTGAGCACTCACCTGAAGAAGGGGCTTGGAGCTCCGAAAGCTTGTGTGGCTTTTGCTACCAAATAAACCTGTTGGACTTTAACCTGGTGTTGTTAAACTTCTTACTGTGTTTACCCCAGTCCAACGCCGGCATCTCCACATCATTATTCTAAACCACATGCTATTTGCCTATATAACTGTGCTAATTCCACCCCACCTGCCCCCATGCATATAAGTGGCAAAAGTGCCAGCCAGGTCCATGCCTGCCAGAAAGAGGCTGCATGGTTCACATCTCTTTGTTAATATTCAATTTATTCAATTGTAAGTTATGGTGATTGGGTTTCACACCCCCATCTCAATGGATTTATTGGTAAAGGATGAAAAGGAATAGAGAAGGCATGATAGGTCAATCAGATGGCTCTGGGGTTGTGTGCCTGTCCTTGTCATTTTACCACCAACTGCATGTACAGGAGCAGATCCAGTAACCTGGCAATGATAGAGGAGAATTATCTCTGCAGTAAACAGAGCTGTGACATCTGTTCAAAGAGACCTACAATGAACTGACACCATAGAGCTGCCACTGTCATTGGCAGTCAAAATGATTATAGGTCTCAAACTCTATGTCCGAGGTTCCCTCTTTTTTTTAATACTTTTCCAATTCAATCAAATCAAATCCAATTCAGAGTCTCAACAAGTTGAGACATTTCAGATCCAGGCTGACAAGACAGGGCGAGCGACCAAATCATCCTGTCCTGGGCCTGATCTACATGAGCCAAGTTGATTGGAGGAGCAAAGCAACACCTCCTCCAAGACTTGAGCTCATTTGCATCTTAGCCAAAAGGCCGGGATGCAGCTTTTAAAAATTGCTTCATATGAAACATATGAAGCTTCAATGCAACCCAATGACCTCAACCAAGTGCCGCATCCAATCCATACTACACTTGATCTTAGCCAAAAGGCCGAGAAGCGAGGTTCCCTCTTTGCTATCACAAGGAACAGCGGCAACATCAGCCAATTTTCCACCTGCAATTATACTAATACATCGTTCAATAGAAGCAATACTTTAAAAAACTCTTTTTATTGAAGCAGCATTAGATGGCTGCACAATTTCACCGGTCTGTTGGATTTCCCAAACTTATGTAGTCATTTGAGCTCCTAGAGACTGGTCTACGTGAGCTTTGCTCTCTCATGGTGGATATTGATCACTTCAAAAAGTCAAAATGCTTTCATTTAAAGAAATTCTATACTTCCACAAAGATTATTGTAGAAAGTAATATTAGCAATCTGGAAAAGTGTTGCAGATGCTTCAACAGACAGGAGATGCCTTGTATTATATTCCCACTCATGTCTCCATGGTCATTATTGTCTACTGGTTGAATGAAAGCACTTCCATCACTGGGTCAGAAGGATGTGGCTTCAAGTCACAATCCGAGCTGATACTTCAACGTGGTATTGCGTCCATCAACAATTATGTTTTTTAGCTAAGGTGTCACACCAAGTCCTTGACTGCCTCCTCACGTTAACACACCACCTCCCATGACTCTAGTTGTGAGGGAGCTGGGGAAATCCTAATCAACAATACTCAAACAATATTTCAAACAGAATAATTAGTCATTCAGTCCAACCATTCTTGTGAAGGTTCACAGTGCACAAATGATTTGCTGTGTTTGCCTAGCTAATACATTGGACACACTTCAAAAGGTATTAAAAGTAACTAAATACTGCGGTTGAGGAGTCTGAGTCTATACTTGGTGGAGTTTAGAAGGATGAGGGGGGGGATCTAATTGAAACTTACAGAATACTGAGAGGCCTGGATAGAGTGGATGTGGAGAGGATGTTTCCACTAGTGGGAGAAATTAGAACTCAAGGGCACAATCTCAGAGTGAGGGGATGCTGCTTTAAAACTGAGATGAGGAGGAATTTCTTCAGCCAGATAGTGGTGAATCTGTGGAATTTATTGCCACAGAAGGCTGCGGAGATCACTGATTGTCTTTAAGATAGATAGGTTCTTGATCAATAAGGGGATCAAGGGTTATGGGGAGAAGGCAGGAGAATGGGGATGAGAAAAATATCAGCCATGATTGAATGGTGGAGCAGACTCGATGAACCGAGTGGCCCAATTCTGCTCCTATGTCTCATGGTCTTATGATCTAAAGTGAAACAGGAACTCGCTGCACATGAGGGTGATGGGAAAAGAGATGATCAATTATCTCAAAGGAAATTGGATGGGCACTTGAAGGAAATAAACTTTCATGATTACACGGATACAGCAAGGGAATGGTACCGATTGGATTGCTCTGTGAAGAGCTGGCATAGATTTGATGGACCGAATGGTCTCCTTCTGTGCCCTAAATGACTCTACAACCCTGAAGTGCCTATTGAACATTCCAAGGCATGAAAAACACTAAAGAAATGCAAGATCTTTCTTTCTTTTCTGCATGCAATGCTTGCAAAGCAGAGAGTCCAAATCACAGAGAAAACCAACAAAGAACTAAGGCTGGAACAGGACACAAGCACTGACCAAGGGGCAGACAGCAGAAACACAATGCAGACAGGAAGACAGGTGAACTAGCCACTCATCCAAGTTTTAAAATTTATTTATTTATTAGTGTCACAAGTAGGCTTACATTAACACTGTAATGAAGTTACTGTGAAAAGCCCCTAGTCGCCACACTCCGGTGCCTGTTCGGGTACACTGAGGGAGAATTTAACATGGCCAATGCACTTAACCCACACATCTTTAAGACTGTGGGAGGGAACTGGAGCACCCGGAGGAAACCCACACAGACACGGAGAATGTGTACACCCAAGCCGGGAATCGAACCCAGGTCCCTGGCGGTGTGAGGCAGCAGTGCTAACCACTGTGCCACCATGCCGCCCTATAATAGTGATCATCCAAGAGACATCAGGCCCAACTACTGCTCAGTGAAACCCTGCCACATGCCTCAGTCGCTTTGAATGCTGAATTTCCTTGGCTTTTATTCTACTTTATAAGTTCTGTCTAGCATCTAATTACATAACCATGAGGATGAAGCTCTCAATGGGACAGTGATTCCTGACTTTGCAGATTGTCCATGTTAAAATTACATTTTCTCTTTTTTACAGACTAGAAAGAATTATTTGCTTTCAAGCTTTACTTTCCTAATGTCTGGCCTCCAACGTTATTTCTCTGACCATCTCCCCACCCCCCACCCCACCTATAATATCACCACGATTCCCCCCCCCATCTATAATATCACCACGATATACTTGCGATTGGGAGCTCAGTAGAAGTGGTATCAAAAGTTAAACATGCTGATATGTGTTAATAACCAGAGTTAATGTCGTGGCCCCTGGTCTCTACCTACTATCTTTCCTAAAATGTTTGAGGGAACTTTGGAAGCATTATCTACTCCATTTTGAATTTTGACAGCCTTAAAAAGTGGGTTTTATCAGCTCGCCCCTTTTAAGAGTCAAACGATTTAAGAGTTCCTCAAACTAGCCTCCGTGTTGTATGGTACCAAGTCAAATACCCAGAGATGTTCCACATTTTCTCCCTAGTCACTACATCATTCTCTTCACCAATGCAACAAAACAGAGACGTTGCATTCGGCCTATCGCTAGGCTGAGGAAGGAAAAGCAATCGGCCCGTGCTCTTGCTTCTTACACATCATTCTGTCCTTTCTGATGATACTGTGCCTTTAAGAAATGTATTTATATCATGTTTCTTGGGAGGGGTATGTTTAAAATTCAGCTCTGTTTTACATGGCGCCGGGTTGTCTATAAAACAGGCAGCTCACACACTGAGAATACCAGGCTATTGATTGATTTTAGCTGGGGATGTGTTTGTTTTAATCTGAATTAATGCATTTTTGTTTATTTGGATTTTGCCCTGGGTTTGGTTTTGATTAGGTTGATTCATAGAACCAGTCATGTGCTTGAGGGGAGGAGCTACACTTACAGGGAAAAGCAAGCAGTTTGTGCCTGGTTTTGAAAGGAGCAAGAGGTCTCTCGCTGTCTCTCTCTCTCTCTCTGGAGAACTGCTGTTTGGGACCTGCTAGGAGAAATAGGTCTCTCTCTGTGTGTTGACTTCAGCCAGGCTAATGAGGTTGGCTTGCTAGAGTATGAACTGTCTGCTGAGTCTTAATTGATGGTTAAATCAGGGAGCCTCATGCTCCCTATTTAAAGCAGGTACGTCAGACTCCCAGCCTGCATTCAGCAGGGAGCAACCGGAGAGCTGGCTGTGTACAGATGTATGGTGTAAATAAGGTAACTTGGTGAAGGGACTTTCGCCTCCGTGGAGTTATTACACTCTCTCTCTCTTTCTCTCTCCAAAGATGTTCTGGTGGCTTGAGGACCGGCAGCCCAAGTACAAACACGTGTGTTGCTAACTGATTTGGAAGAGGAATTTAAGTCTAAGGTGGGAAATGTGTTATCATAAAGGGATCAAGGGGTGTGGAGAGAGAGCAGGAGTGGGATACTGAAAGTGCATGATCAGCCATGATAATATTGAGTGGTGATGCAGGCTCGAAGGGCCGAATGGCCTCCTCCTGCAGCTATTTTCTATGTTTCTATGTTTGCAGAAACACCGCCATAAACCATAAGAAAAATCCAAGTAAAAGGAGTGATGGTTTTTAAAAATCTTTTGGTTCAAAGAACTGATCACTGCGCTGAGCAAGCTCATTGATCCCACCAGAGTGAGGGAGTTACATCTGCATACCGTTGATCCCTCTCTGGGTTAATAACTCATAATTTATTCCTGTATTTCAATGTTAAGCTTCCTCCCTCCCTCTCCCCAATCATCATGAATTTATCTGTATGCCCCATTTAAACAAATACCATCTGATTTTAGACTTTTAAAAGACGGTAAGTCACCCGGACTGAAAATCCAAGGGGCAATGATCTTGCCACTAATGTCAGGATTGTGTCCATTAGGAATCGAAGCCACTAACTTTACCCCACTTTACTGGGGTCAAGGAGACATTGCTTCATCACCATTCAAGTGGCATACACTCGTGCCCCTGGCGATGTAGCTGGGGTACCCACCATGCAGGAGAGGCCCGAAAGGCTGAAGGCTAGTGGCCTCTGGGGATTGAGGGGAGAAGTGCAAATGGTGGTCCACTCTCAGAAAGATCTGAGCAGTAACTGCAACCAACTGGGCTCCTCAACAATGACATACCTCTTAACAGTGCTAATTCAATGATGTGCATTCTACAATCAACTGCAAAAAAGGAAAATTCGTCAAGGTTCCCACTCCAGTACAATTACCCCTGGAGTCATGTATGAAGGGTGAATATATGGTCTTTGATTGAGCTTGGCGGTGATGCCTTGCAGAGTTGGATAGCTTGCTGGAACTTGTGCTCCAAGCTCACGTATGACAAATGGCAGTCTACCATTACAAACACAAGTGGTTCCGTGTGCAGTGACATGTCCTTCATTGTGCAGGACGTGCTGCACAGGAGGACGATGATTTGGGCAGAAGAATACACCAATCATCCTTTGAACACTACCTCCCAACCAATGCCCTACCAATCCCTGAAGCAAGCTTTGGAGGAGATAACCAAACGAGTGAGCACAATTTTCATCCATCCCGTTGAAAAAAAAGAGAGGATCCCACCAGAGTGAGGGAGTTACATCTGCATACCGTTGATCCTTTTGGGTCCTTTTCCACCAATGGTCCTTTTCCACCAATGATACGGGAATTAGAGTGGAAAACCCTTACGTAAGTAGTTATTGTATTGTGGTAGTTAGAGCTATGCCAGTAGGAGATTTGATTTGATTTGTTATTGTCACATGTATTAATATACAATAAAAAGTATTGTTTCTTGCGCGCTATACAGACAAAGCATACCGTTCATAGAGAAGGAAAGGAGAGGGTGCATAATGTAGTGTTACAGTCATTTAAAGTTTAAAAGTTTAAAGTTTATTTATTAGTGTCACAAGTAGGCTTACATTAACACTGCAATGAAGTTCCTGTGAAACCCCCCGAGCTAGGGTGTAGAGAAAGATCAACTTAATGCGGGATAGGTCTATTCAAAAATCTTTTTCTAAATGGGAAAATGCTTAGGAAATCAGAAAAACAGAGGGACTTGGGATTCATTGTTCAAGATTCTCTTAAGGTTAACATGCAGGTTCAGTCGGCAGTTAGGAAGGCAAATGCAATGTTAGCATTCATGTTGAGAGGGCTAGAAAACAAGAGCAAGGATGTACTTCTGAGGCTGTATAAGGCTCTGGTCAGACCCCATTTGGAGTATTGTGAGCAGTTTTGGGCCCCATATTTAAGGAAGGATGTGCTGGCCTTGGAAAGGGTCCAGAGGAGATTCACAAGAATGATCCCTGGAATGAAGAGCTTGTCGTATGAGAAATGGTTGAGGACTCTGGGTCTGTACTCGATGGAGTTTAGAAGGATGAGGGGGGACTTTATTGAAACTTACAGGGTATTGCGAGGCCTGGATAGAGTGGACGTGGAGAGGATGTTTCCACTAATAGGAAAAACTAAAACCAGAGGGCACATGTACCAGGGCGGCACGGTAGCACAGTGGTTAGCATTGCTGCTTCACAGCTCCAGGGTCCCAGGTTCGATTCCCGGCTTGGGTCACTGTCTGTGTGGAGTTTGCACGTTCTCCTCGTGTCTGCGTGGGTTTCCTCCGGGTGCTCCGGTTTCCTCCCACAGTCCAAAGATGTGCGGGTTAGGTTGATTGGCCAGGTTAAAAATTGCCCCTTAGAGTCCTGGGATGCGTAGGTTAGAGGGATTAGTGGGTAAATATGTGGGGGTAGGGCCTGGGTGGGATTGTGGTCGGTGCAGACTCGATAGGCCGAATGGCCTCCTTCTGCACTGTAGGGTTTCTATGATTCTATGATAATAACAACCTCAGGCTAAAGGGACGATCCTTTAAAACAGAGATAAGGAGGAATTTCTTCAGCCAGAGAGTGGTGAATCTGTGGAACTCTTTGCCACAGAAAGCTGTGGAGGCCAGGTCATTGAGTGTCTTTAAGACAGAGATAGATAGGTTCTTGATTAATGAGGGGATCAGGGGTTATGGGGAAAAGGCAGGAGAATGGGGACGAGAAAAATATCAGCCATGATTGAATGGCGGAGCAGACTCAATGGGCCGAGTGGCTTAATTCTGCTCCTATGTCTTATGGTTTTATGGCCTTATGGTCAAAAGTCTATTGGCAGCAGGGAAGAGTCTGTTCTTGAGTCGTTTGGTTCGTGACCTCAGACTTTTGTATCTTTTTCCTGACAGAGGAAGGTGGAAGAGAGATTGTCCAGGGTCCTTAATTATGCTGGCTGCTTTCCCGAGGCAGCCAGAAGTGTAGACCGAGTCAATGGATGGGAAGCTGGTTTGCGTGATGGATTGGGCCAGGTGGTGTTATGGAGTGAGTTTCTGAGGTTTGAACTCATGCTTTAATAATAAAAAACATATTCATACACTGACCATGGACAATTTACAAATGTAGATCATTTATTTTATCCTTCACTCATCACATTCAAAGGTATGCAAGGTCCAACTAGTGCATCAAAAGTAACCTGGTACTAGTGTATGAAAAGAGAAGAAAGAAAGACCAACATTAACACAGCACCTTTCATGACCAGCAGACACTTTACAGCTAATGACCTACTTTTGAAATGAAGTCACTGTTATGATGTAGGAAAAAGAAAGCTACTCATCTCAGTCTCTGAAATTGAAATGGGTGGCAATCATGTCGTCCCTCTCTCCTGTCTCAGTCTTCTGCCAACATTATCAATGAGCACTCATGTGGAAGTGGCCATTCTCCTGAGCAGGCAGGATATGCAGAATTTGGTAGGTCACAGTCTATGTTTACTGCCAGCTGCTCGGGTACCTGGCTGTATTGCTGATGGCTGCACATTAACTGCAGGATGATGAATCACATTTTTAGGCTGTGACCCAGATTTGCCAACAATCAACTTGACAGTGAGCCATTGCGTTTAAATGCAGCAGTCAGACCCGACTGCTTGAGGATGAAAATGATTCAAGGACACTGGCAGAGAGGTTTTAGCTACAAAGGACACCCTCAAGTCATCTACCAGTGAAAAACCCTGAAAAACCTCCACGTCATTTCACATTTGCGCTCGCTTGACGTAGATATGACCTTCTGGCGTCGTAGACCTGCTCCTTCAGATATTCAGGTCGGTTCTCCAATCAGAAACCTTCGGGAGAAATGGTCCCCATAGGTAAGGTTAAGTTGCCATAGTGCCAGATGACCATAATGATGGTACTGTGCCTTTGAGAAATGTATTTAATCATGTTTCTCTGCAGGATGTTTTGTCAGCACCGTGTTGTCTGGAAGACAGTGCCCTGTATTGTTACTGAAGCCATACTGAAGCTTGTCGTATGAGGAATGGTTGAGGATTCTGGGTCTGTACTCATTGGAGTTTAGAAGCTTGAAGGGGGGATCTTATTGAAACTTATGGGATACTGCAAGGCCTGGATAGAGTGGACGTGGAGAGGATGTTTCCACTAGTAGGAAAAACTAGAACCAGAGGGCACAACCACTGGCCAGAGGGACGATCCTTTAAAACAGAGATGAGGAGGAATTTCTTCAGCCAGAGAGTGGTGAATGTGTGGAACTCTTTGCCACAGAAGGCTGTGGAGGCCGGGTCATTGAGTGTCTTTAAGACAGAGATAGATAGGTTCTTGATTAATAAGGGGATCAGGGGTAATGGGGAAAAGGCAGGAGAATGGGGATGAGAAAAATATCAGCCATTATTGAATGGCAGAGCAGATTTGATGGGCCGAGTGGCCTAATTCTGCTCCTGTGTCTTATGGTCTTATGATCTTATATAATTGATATTATGTTGACTTTCATCTGAACTAATGCAGTGTTCTGTGGTTTTAATGTTTCCCCTGGGATTGCAGAGTAGAGCTTGATTTGGGATAATTGACAGGTCAGGTGATAGGCCTAGGGACAGCTATTTTTCACAGAGCATTCCCGACGGAAGAAGGTGAAAGAGAGAATGTCCGGGTTGCGCAGAGTCCTTGATTATACTGGCTGCTTTTCTGAGGCAGCGGGAAGTGTAGACAGAGTTGATGGATGGACTGGGCACGGTGGTGTTATGGAGTGAATTTTTGAGGTTTCAACTCATGCTTTAATCATAAAAACATATTCAAACACTGACCATGGGCAGCTTGACAGTGAGAGAAGCAACAATGTTTTCTTTTCTCTCTTTGGAGTTAGAGTTTTTGCTGTTGAAGTGTTGCTGTTCTGGAAGCTGCCTGAAACTGGATTTACCTCTTTGATGTTTGGCTGTTTTGAGGATATCTCCTTCTCTGCAAATGGTTGACTTGGATTTCTGTCCATAGGTGTTACAAAGCTGGAAATCCAGCATCACATGAGCAGATTTGTCTTTGTGCTAATTCTGAAGAAGGGGGAATGTCTATGGGATATTGCTGTACATTGAAACAACAAAGATAGCTAGCTGTTAAGAGTTATATTGTGTCATGTTTAAGTCTTGTAATTGGTAAAAGTTATACAAATTCTTTTTGTTGTATTCTAAATGTGTTCTTAAATAAACTTTGTTTGGTAAAAGCTTCCTAGTGGGTCACTTGAATCATACCTGGAGTGAAACACCTTATGCTCACCAATGCCAAAATCAAATGGAAAACTTATTGTCTCACTAACTTCATAAAACACCTTGGGGTCTTTGGCCTGGGTCTTAACAATAGGCTGCTCTTTGAGGGGGAGAGCTGATTTGTGGGGATTTAACCTGTGGATCACCATACCTCAGGTAAGGTTGAGAAGTAGTGAATAACCTTAGCCGGTCCAGGAATTGAACCCAAGCTGTTGGCATCACTCTTCATCAGGAACCAGCTATCCAGCCAACTGAGTGAATCGGCCCCCATAGGCACGCTGGTCAGAAAACCACAGGCCTGGATCCCAGATTTTCTGCCCTTGGACAAGCTCAACACATATTTTAACACAGCCAATATTCTGTTGGGAAGTCACTTATCTCTCATGATCAGGAAACAGGAAGTGCTGGAAGAGGGCGGATGATCAAAATTATAGTCAGAAGCACAGGTGGTCAGGCCTTGCGTGATGACTGGAAGACAAAAGAGGCATCAGGGGTTATTTTGTTGAAGACTACCGAGAATTCCCACTGATGTGGGGGGGACATGGAATGTGTTATAATGGCACTGCATTAGTTCAGATGAAAGTCAACATAATATCAATTATATAAGATCATAAGACCATAAGACATAGGAGCAGAATTAGGCCACTCGGCCCATCGAATCTGCTCCGCCATTCAATAATGGCTCCAGAAAGCCAGAGAAGTGGCAAAGAATAGAACTGGAGCCAAAGGGCGGCACGGTGGCACAGTGGTTAGCGCTGCTGCCTCCCAGCTCCAGGGACCTGGATTCGATTCCCAGCTTGGGTGACTGCTTGTGTGGAGGTTGCACGTTGTCCAAGTATCTGCATGGGTTTCCCCCGGGTGCTCTGGTTTCCTCCCTCAATCCAAAAATGTGCAGATTAGGTTAATTGGCCATGCTAAATTGCCCCTTAGTGTTCCGGGACGTGTAGGTTAGCGGGATTAGTAGGGCAAATGTGTAAGGTTGTAGGGATAGGGCCTGGGTTGGGACTGTTGTCAGTGCAGACTCAATGGGCTGAATGGCCTCCTTCTGCACTGTAGGAATTCTATGATTGATATACTTTTTGAAGCATTTATTGACAGAGATATACATTACAGGCATGCACCTTCTAACCCAACAACCACAGCTTTGGGTTGGTTTTATTGATAGGTCATGAATGAATCCCCAGCTCCTCTCCAGAAGGCTAACATCAGGGTGTAGTCCCATGAGCAAAAACCATTGGATGACACTTTCCCAATGCTTTATGTGTTAGGCCAGTCAGTCAATAGCAGTCGCTATCCAACTATGGTGTGTACTTGTCAAAATCACACATGCAGTCTCCAGCAGGGTTCAGTGGGCAGTGATTCAATGCCATTCTTGCTTCTTAGTCAGGTTGTGAGCTCAAATTCTATGCGCATGTGAAAGATCCTGTGGTGTTATTCAAAAAGGACTGGAGAATCCTCTCAGTGCCCTGGCTAATCTTTCTCCAATAACTCACACCACCAAAACAGATTACCCAGCCGTCCATCTAACTGTCTATACTGGAAATTGTGTTTTCTCAACACAATCGTAAGACAGAGGCCATTTGGTGAGAAGTAGGCCTTTTGGCCCATCAAGTCTGCTCTGCCATTCAATGAGATAATCCTCAACTCCACTTTCCTGCCTTATTCCCATAACCTTTGATTCCCTTACTGATTAAATATCTGTCTAGCTCAGCCTTGAACATATTTAACCCAGCCTCTACAGCCCTCTGCGATAAAGAGTTCCACAAATTCATTACCCTCTGAGAGAAGAAATTCCTCCACATTCTCTGCCTTAAAAGTTAACGTTTACTTATTAGTGTCACAAATAGGCTTACATTAAACACTGCGATGAAGTTGCAAGGGTGGCATGGGGGCACAATGGTTAGCACTGCTGCCTCACAGCACCAGGGACCCTGGTTCAATTCCAGCCTCGGGTCACTGTCTGTGCGGAGTCTGCACGTTCTCACCATGTCTGCATGGGTTTCCTCCGGGTGCTCTGGTTTCCTCCCATAGTCCTAAAGTGTTAGGTTGATTGGCCATGCTAAATTGACCCTGTCAGGGGGAATTAGCAGGGTAAATATGTGGGGTTACAGGGAATAGGGCCTGAGTGGGATTGTGGTTGGTGCAGAAACGATGGGCTGAATGGCCTTCTTCTGTACTGTAGGGATTCTATGATGAAGCTATTGTGAAAATCCCCTAGTTGCCACACTCTGGTGCCTGTTCGGATACACTGAGGGAGAATTAAGCAGAGAATAAGAGAAGGCAATAAAGCAACAAACTAATACAATACCAAGACCTAATAATACAATAACATACAATCCCTTTACAACAATACAGTCCTAACCAGCTCGTCTTAAATGGGCAACCCCTTACTATGGGTATGCCCTTTGGTCCTTGATTCTCCCATAAGCAAATTCATTGGCTCTGATGCCTTTTTGGAAGATGCGAAAGATGTTGGACAAACCCAGCTTCTTTCATCTGACCCTGTGTGGATTTTCCCTGCTGGCCTGGACCAGGATCAGCAGCTGCAGTGGCCCCTGCTGCAGGACATGCTGTGATCAGCTAACTCAGCACGGCCCAGTAATTGGATCAGCTTCTTTACTGAACAGCGTGGATTAGCTGCACACTGAATCATCGGGGAAGGCTAAACGCTCTGAAAACCGTACTTGTTGGAGACTTGTCGCTCTGCTTCTGTGTCCCTGTGCTTTTCACATTCGGAGTGAAAGATTGCAGAGCACGCTCTGGAGGTAAACGTCTCACTGTCCAATTCATTTGGCACTTTAGACTTTTGCTCAGACTGAATTGTCCAAGAATTCTGTCATTCTAGATGAGAAAGAGAAGTAAGAGACAAAGAAAATTTGAATGATTATGTATGTAGCACTTTTCACAAGCTCAGGACAACAACAACTTTCATTTATATAGCGGCGTTATCACAGCAACATGGTCCAAGGTGCTTTGGAGGAGCGATATCAAACATAATTTGACACTGAACCCATTAGGAGACATTAGGAGAGTGAAAGAGATAGGTTCCAAGGAGCGTCTTAGATAGGTTTAGGGAGAGACTTACAGAGATCGGTGCTCAAACAGCTAAAGTGGTGAGCACTGCTGCCTCACAGCGCCAGGGACCCGGGTTCGATTCCCGGCTTGGGGCCACTGTCTGTGTGGAGTTTGCACGTTCTTCCCGTGTCTGCGTGGGTTTCCTCCGGGTGCTCCGGTTTCCTCCCACACTCCAAAGATGTGCGGGTTAGCTGGATTGGCCGTGCTAAATTGCCCCTTAGTGTCAGGGGGACAAGCGAGGGTAAATGCATGGGGTTATGGGGATAGGGCCTGGGTGGGATTGTGGTTGGTGCAGACTCGATGGGCCGAATGGCCTCCTTCTGCACTGTAGGATTCTATAAATTCTCCCTCAGTGTACCCGAACAGGCGCTGGAGAGTTCCAACTCGGGGATTTTCACACTAACTTCATTGCAGTGTCAATGTAAAGGCACGGCAGTAAGTGGTGCAGAAATGGAAATAATTATGCAGAAGAGGTCACTATTAGCGGAGTGCAGATACCTCAGAGGGTTGTTGTGCTGAAGAATGTTCCAGAGATATAGAGGGGTGAGTCCTTAGAGGGATTGGAAAACAAGGATGAGAATTTTAAAATGGAGACTTTGTCAGACTGGGAGCCAATGTTGGTCAGCTAACCAAGTGTTGATGTGAATGGGTCTCGGTGCAAGCTGGGATATGGCCATAAGAGTTTTTTGTTGGCATTTCCCATCACTACAAGCAGGGGAATCCAGGTTTTCACTTTTTAGCTGGCATCTAACAACTGCTCACAAAATCCTGGCCTCAGGACCATTGACAGACAGAACCTCAGGCTCTTGGCCTTGACAGTGAAACCAAATTCGGCTGGAATGCTCCCTTGCTCAGTCAGCATCAGAAACAGTGAACTCCATGTAATAAGTCCTCGGAGGTGGAAGTCCCTTCAGCAAAATTCCTTTATTTACAAGATCCAACAACACTACACAGAGCGCCCTCAGTCTGCAGTCTCCATCCGGAGTGCCAGAGGGACTGACACTCCTGTTTAACCATAGAGCATGGGGCTCCCTGATTGGACCATTAATTTGGCCCTTAATCAGGGAGTTCATATTCAATTAGGCCAACCTCAATTGCCTGATTAAAACCATTACACTCCAGTGAATTATTTTCACAAGAGTTAAATTTGATGCCCCTGGATTGTGAATTGTTGCTCATACTTACATATAGTCCTTTACTTCCCCACTAAACCAGCCAAACTCATTCGTCTGTCTCTGGCCTTTTATGCATCCCTGTTCCCTACGACCCTCTTTAGAGGTCAGACCTTCAGCTATTGAGTGACCCTCAGCACTGGAATCCTCTCTCTAAGCCAACTTCCCCCCTCATCCCTTTAACAGCCACTTACCTGACAAAGCTATTGGTCTTCCATCTTCTGAAATCTCCTTGTTTGTCTTGGTGTCAATTTCCCTCTGGATCCATCTCTGCAATGCACCTTGAGATGCTTTTTCTACACTCAACGTGGTGATTGTATTGCGTTACGAAGCGTTCCACAAAGTTTCAGCTGGTTAACACCATGAAAAATTCAGCCAAGTAACAACATATGGAAGATTGAGGATGAGAAAAGGCCACTTGATCCATGCATGGCCCATTAAATCCTGCATCACATCACCTCATTTTATTTTGAATAACCACCCAGCCCCATCGAATCATTTGCAGCTTCCAGTCTTCAGAGACAGGAAAAGATACCTCCTTCTCTGCAGCTTCCAAAACAGCAACACTCAGACAGCAGAATCTCCAACTCCAGAGAGGGGAAATAAGAGACAGAGGCCCAGGCTATTGCTCGTGGGACATGGGTTCGATTCCCACCATGGCAGCTGGTGGAATTTAAATTCAGTTAATAAAATCTGGAATTGAAAGTTAGACTCAGTAATGAGCGACCATGAAGCTATCATTGATTGTTGTAAAAATCCATCTGGTTCACTGATGCCCTTTTAGGGAAGGAAATCTGCCCAATTTATCTGGTCTGGCCTACGTGTGACTCCAGAGCCACAGCAATGGTTGACTGTTAACTGCCCTCTGAAATGACCCAGCAGGACACTCAGTTCAAGGGCAATTAGGGATGGACAACTGTTGGCCTTTTCTCAACTACAGACAACATCTGAAAACAACATCTATCTTGAACATTGATATGGTTTCTGCCACAAACATTAACCCTGGCCTCGCAACTCTCTGTCAATAGATTTTGCCTGCTGTCTGATCTTAAATCTCTCCCGTTTATCTTATATCCACCGCTCCTGTCAACTACCACTCAGAAAAGGAACTTCTTCCCTCTAACCTGTCCCATCCTTCTAAGCATTTGCATCGCGGTGGTGGCATAGTGGCATTGTCACTGGACTAGTACTCCAGAAATGCAGAGTAACGCTCTTTGGGACCCGGGTTTGAATCCCACCACGACTGGCAAAACTCTGGAACTAAAAGTCTAAAGGTGACCACAAAACAATTGTTGTCAAAACCCATCTAATTCACTAATGTCCTTTGGGAAAGGAAACCTGACAAGACTGATCTTTGCAATGCTAATGGCCTATAGGATCTGCTATGGTCAGCATCATATTCTAGATTGCAATTTGAACAATTGCTTCCCCCGTGCTTTTTTTTATTATTTCATGGGATGTGGGGTATCGCTAACTGGGCCAGTTGTTGTCCATCCCTAATTGCCCTTGAACTGAGTGTCCTGCTGTGTCATTTCAGAGGGCGGTTAAGAGTCAACCATTGCTGTGGGTCTGGAGTCACATGTAGGCCAGACCAGATAGATAGGGCAGATTTCCTTCCCTAAAAGGCATCGGTGAACTAGATAGGTTTTTACGACAATCGATGATAGTTTCATGGTCACCCATGATTGAGTCTAACTTTCAATTCCAGATTTTATTAACTGAATTTAAATTCCATCAGCTGCCATGGTCGGAATTGAACACATGTCCCACGAGCAATAGCCTGGGCCTCTGGATTACTAGTCCAGCGATAATGTCCTTTCGGGAAGGAAATCTGCCGTTCTTACCCAGTCTGGCCTACATGTGACTCCAGAGCCACAGCAATGTGGTTGACTCTCAACTGCCCTCAGGGATGGGCAGTACATGCTGGGCCAGCCAGCGACGCCCATGTCCCATGATTGAATTCTAATCTGCTTTAGTGGATCGATTGGGTTTTTTTTCCTGATAATTGGATTAAGTTTTTCGCTCAGCATTACAACTTGCAATTTTCAATTTGCTGCTTGCAAAATGTACTGAATTCAATTTCATAACTTGCCACAGAAACAGGTTATTTATTTATTTGGGTCACAAGTAGGCTTACATTAACACTGCAATGAAGTTACTGTAAAAATCCCCTAGTCGCCACATTCTGTTCGGATACACTGAGGGAGAATTTAGCATGGCCAATGCACCTAACCAACATGTCTTTCGGACTGAGGGAGGAAACCAGAGCACTCAGAGGAAACCCATGCAGACACAGGGAGAATGTGCAGACTCCGCACGGACAGTGACCCGAGGCCGGAATTGAACCCAGGTCCCTGGCGCTATGAGGTAGCAGTGCTAAGTGCCACCATGTGTCCAGTGACATAACAACTACACTATCATTATTCTCAATAGCTTGTTCCAAATATTTATTACAAAGAACAAAGAACAGTACAGCACAGGAACATGCCCTTCAGCCCATCAAGTCTGTGCTGACACAGATGCCTCTCTAATCCAATATTTTCTTGCCTCTGCCTTGAGTTAAGAAGTTGTTCCTCTGAGATCGAATTTGACTTTTCATTCTTTTTCTTTACTTTCTTGCTATGATATTTTAGCTTTAGCTGAACCATGCTAGTTAATCTTTACATGTTCTGAAGACGTTCCCACTTAATAGGTCAGATCAGAGCCAGCTTTGACCTCAGCGTACACCCTGAGTACCCCAGGATCAGCGATTGGGAAATCATCCGGGAATCCCACCCCAGTCAGTGACTCCTGCTGGAAAGTGCATGTGTGGGCATTGAGTGGGGTTGAGAAAGAACACTTGGCTGTGATGCCTCAGCAGTTGAATGACCAGCCTACCCTCACCTATCTGAACCGCACAGAGTAAATACCCTCAGTTGGGGTTGGAGGATTGCAGGAGCCACGAGTTTGGAATCCGCATGAAGAGCAGTTTCACTCTGTGGCCACAAGATGTCCCCAGAGCCCTGGTATTCTGCATTACTTTGGCACTCTACTTCCATCATCCAGTAGCTATGGGAGAAAAATATAATAACTGGGGCGATGTTTTGTTAAATACCAAGGAATACTAATTTTCCAGAAGCTCAAGTCACACAGCTGTAATTTCTGTGACCTGGAGGAGTCCATGTGGCACAGTGGTTAGCACTGCGGCCTCACAGCGCCAGGGACCCGGGTTCAATGCCAGCCTCGGGTGACTGTCTGTGCAGAGTCTGCACATTCTCCCCGTGTCTACGCAGGTTTCCTCTGGGTGCTCGGGTTTCCTCCCACAGTCCAAAGATGTGCGGGTTAGGATGATTGGCCATGCTAAATTGACCCTAGTGTCGAGGGAAATGGCAAGGTAAATGTGTGGGGTTATGGGGATAGAGTCTGGGTGGGATTGTGGTCGGCGCAGACTCGATGGGCTGAATGGCCTCCTTCTGCACTGTAGGGATTCTATGTTTCATATTTATACAGAGTGTGAGATCCATGACCTGAAGGGGCCACTTCTGAATTTCTGGTTTGCACTTCAGCCCCACTCTCCTGATCATTGGGGGGCATTGGAGAGGGGGAGGGGGGAGCTGTGGGTGGGGGGGGGGGGGGGTGGGAGAGGTGGGGGGGGGGGGGAGAGGTGGAGGGGGGGTAGTCAGGCCGATCAGAGGATCTCCTCATTTTACTGCTCATAGGCTGGGCCACGTTGGCCATTATCAGGTCAGCTGGCAGTCGAGGGTGTTGCCCAGAGTGAGCTGCCTGTCTCTGTTGTGTGGTGCGGGGGGCTTATGGAGTTAACTGGCGCACTCGAGGCCCTCCTGTGACTGGGCATTGCTGGAGTGCATCGTCAACCCGGGAATCACATTGTAACTGAAGCTAATGCTTCCCTTCAAAGGGCGGGATTTTCCCGCCGCGTTCGCCCAAAAACCGGAAAATCCCGCCTGAGGAACTTTGCCTGGCACGAGAATTTGGAAGTGCGCCCACCGACAATCACGCAGTCTTTAGCTGATGCTCCCCCTCCACAGCCCAGAATCGCCGTGGACAGTAGCTGCCGGAGGAAGTTGCTGCCGGCGGAAGGTGTTGAGGCAGGGACACTGACAACATTTAAAAGGCATTTGGACAGATACATGGATAGGAAAGGTTTAGAGGGATACGGGCCAAATGCAGAGAAACGGGGTTAGCTTAGATGGGCTTTTCATAGAATCATAGAATCCCTACAGTGCAGAAGGTGGCCATTCGGCCCATCGAGTCTCTACTGACCACAATCCCACCCAGGTCCTATCCCCGTAACCCCACGCCTTCATCATAGCTACTCCCCCTGACACTAGGGGGCAATTTAACCTGGCCAATCCACCCAACCGGCACATCTTTGGACTGTGGGAGGAAACCGGAGCACCCGGAGGAAACCCACGCAGACACGGGGAGAATGTGCAGACTCCACACAGACAGTGACCCGAGGCCGGAATTGAACTTGGGACCTCAGCGCTGTCAGCATGGACCAGTTTGGGCTGAAGGGCCTGTCTCTGTGCCGTAGATTCTATGATTCTATGATAACGTCAGCCGGATTCACTAACACAATGGAGACACATTCAGGTCAGGCAATTCAGGTCAATATTTCTCATGCAAAGCCTCAGAGAGGGCTGGGTATTTAAATTCAGCCTGTTTTTAAGTGACACTTTATGCATTGTAGGCAAATTGACCACGGGAACGATTGCATCACATTTTCCTCCTCAAGCAAGCCGATGAACAAGTTGACATTGAATAAACCACCCAACCCCAGCTAAACATTAGCCTCTTTTATCATAAGTTGCCCCGAGGTTATGTGCAATGCTGCATTAGTTGTCCATGCTTAAGCTTTCTCCTTGATATTCGTCACTTCACTTCAGTGGGTATTAATAGTCACTTTTAGAATCCATTGAATCCCTACACTGCAGAAGGAGGCCATTCAGCCCATCGAGCCTGCACTGATTTTCACAACCAACATCCACCCTGGTTCAAAAGGGTTCTTTGTCCATTTCTGGCCTCAGCTTTCTGAGCAACAGGTACAATAATTCACTGGTAAACTCATATGGCCACTGGAATTCTGAAACAAGGTGAAAATTCTGGAATACACAACAGGTCAGGTAGCATACCATTATCTCTAAAAGATAATCTTACCCTGGTCCGGCCCTATCCATATAACCCCACGCATTTTACCATGGCTAATCCACCTGACCTACACATCCCTGGATGCTAAGGGACAATTTATCATGGCCAATCCACCTAATCTGAATATCTTCGGACTGTGGGAGGAAACCGGAGCACCCGGAGGAAACCCACGCAGACACGGGGAGAATGTGCAAACTCCACACAGTCACCCGAGGCTGGAATCGAACCCAGGTTCCTGGCGCTGTGAGGCAGCAGTGCTAACCACTGTGCCACCGTGCCAACCCATATAACCAGACCAACTGCGGCAAAAAAATCTAAATGGACGATTTGTCAATGTCTGTATCCTCTGATGTACCGTCCAACAAACTGTTAGATGGAGGAAGGTGGGAGAAGCGAGCTGAAATCTGGAGCATAAATGCTAGCATAGACTAGTTGGGCCAAATGGCCTGTTTTGGTCCTGTGAATTCTATGTGCGGTAGTTTTATGTGGTCCGTCAGGGGTCTGGAGAGGGCAACAAATTCCACTGCGGAGATAAACAGAGATGGTACAACATGGAATCAGGCTGATTTGACCCAACTGGTCCATTTCAGAGGACATCCGAACAAATAGTCCCAATCACTTTAACAAAGGCTGGGCGGAACTTTCCGGACCTGGCTGGAGCAGGAAGAAAGAGGGAGCTTCATTGCACAGGAGGCCAAAACTCATATTCCCGACGGCAGAATAAACTTTTGTCATCGAGATAGAAGAATGTTGCAGGTGGGTTGACATTCCGAATGCTGATAGTCACAAAGCTCTTTTGCATTTATTGGCATGATACGCATAGTCATTATTGAGATTTGATTTGATTTGATTTTGATTTAGACTCATAGAGTCATAGATTTTTACAGCATGGAAACAGGCCCTTCGACCCAACTTGTCCATGCCGCCCTTTTTTTTTAACCCCTAAGCTAGTCCCAATTGCCCGCATTTGGCCCATATCCCTCTATACCCATCTTACCCATGTAATTGTCTAAACACCTTTTGAAAGACAAAATTGTACCCGCCTCTACTACTACCTCTGGCAGCTTGTTCCAGATACTCACCACCCTCTATGTGGAAGAATTGCCCCTCTGGACCCTTTTGTATCTCTCCCCTCTCACCTTAAACCTATGCCCTCTAGTTTTAGACTCCCCTACCTTTGGGAAAAGATATTGACTATCTAGCTGATCTATGCCCCTCATTATTTTATAGACCTCTATAAGATCACCCCTCAGCCTTCTACACTCCAGAGAAAAAAGTCCCAGTCTATCCAGCCTTTCCTTATAACTCAAACCATCAAGTCCCGGTAGCATCCCAGTAAATCTTTTCTGCACTCTTTCTAGTTTAATAATATCCTTTCTATAATAGGGTGACCAGAACTGTACACAGTATTCCAAATGTAGCCTTACCAATGTCTTGTACAACTTGATTTGATTCATTATTGTCACATGCATTAACATACAGTGAAAAGTATTGTTTCTTGTGCTCTGAACAGACAAAGCATACCGTTCATAGAGAAGGAAAGGAGAGAGTGCAGAATGTAGTGTTACAGTCATAGCTCGGGTGTAGAGAAAGATCAACTTAATGCGAGGTAGGTCCATTCAAAAGTCTGACAGCAGCAGGGAAGAAGCTGTTCCTGAGACGGTTGACACGTGACCTCAGACTTTTGTATCTTTTTCCCGACGGAAGAAGATGGAAGAGAGAATGTCCGGGCTGCGTGGGGTCCTTAATTATGCTGCAGCCGTTATGACATAAGTTTTCATATGTGTAGAATGGTGAGAATGAATAGTTGGTATTGCATTATTCTTCCTTTTCACATAAAATAAATCTGTAATTATAAATACAGAATCTCTCTTCGGACAAATGCACAATATTTATTTTTGCAAGTTGATAGTTGGGGGGGGAGGGGGGGGAGGTGGGGGGGAGGGGGGGAGCGGGGGCGGGGGGGGGCGGAATGCCAGGCTGAATGTTTGTCTAACAGTCTTGCACGCGGAGCATCATTCTTATGATTCCAATATCTGTGCCCAGTGTTGTGGCTCTCTGCTGGCTTGGTCCTTCCTGTAGTTTGAACCAGGTTGTCCGGTAGCTGACCTTTGAGTGCTCGGCTGTGACACTGTGTAGGTAGGATGTAGCAAGTACAGTTGGCTATCTAATGAATACATTGTGCCAGTTGTGTCTTTTCCTTGTTGCAGATGAACTTACAAAGCAACATTCTTTTTGGCCGACACAACTTGACATATTTAGTTTGACTTACTCTGAAGTAATTCAGCCAAACGCCAGTTTCCTATCACCAACACCCTTTATTGTGCACCAAAGGAAAGGGCCAAGCCAGCAGCTTACGGTCAGGTAGTCTTCTTCACCTCAGGACGTACAACTCCAGCTCAGGTAAAGTAACAGGCTTAAAAACCCCTGCTGACTGCTTCTCACTGGGTGACCCTCCGCTTGCTCAATAAGGCAGCTCGTATTCCACAAAGCCCACTGATCATCCCCCGCCTCCTTCGTGGTCATCATAACATTAGGTTTGTTTATTTATTAGTGTCGCAAGTAGGCTTACATTCACACTAGAATCATAGTGCAGAAGGAGGCCATTCAGCCCATTGAGTCTGCACTGACCACAATCCCACCCAGGCTCTAACGCCGTGACTTCATACGTTTGCCCGAACTCGTCCCCCTGACACTAAGGGGCAATTCAGCATGGCCAATCCCCCTAACCGACACATCTTTGGAGTGTGGGAGGAAACCGGAGCACCCGGAGGAAACCCACGCAGACACGGGGAAGGCTGCAAACTCCACACAGCCAGTGATCCAAGCCGGGAATCGAACCCGGGTCTCTGGCGCTGTGAGGCAGCAGTGCTAACCCACTGTGCCACCATGCCCCTGCAATGAAGTTACTGTGAAAACCTCCTAGTTGCTACGCCCCGGCGCCTGTTCGGGTTACACTGAGGGAGAATTTGGCATGGTCAACGTACCTAACCAGCACGCCTTTCAGACTGTGGGAGAAACCGGAGCACCCGGAGGGAACCCACGCAGACACGGGGAGAATGTGCAAACTCCAAATTTGGTGGAGTTTTTTGAGGAAGTGACAAAAACGGTTGATGAAGGAAGGGCCGTGGATGTCGTCTATATGGATTTCAGTAAGGCATTTGACAAAGTCCCACATGGCAGGTTGGTTAAGAAGGTTAAGGCTCATGGGATACAAGGAGAAGTGGCTAGATGGGTGGAGAACTGGCTTGGCCATAGGAGACAGAGGGTAGTGGTCGAAGGGTCTTTTTCCGACTGGAGGTCTGTGACCAGTGGTGTTCCGCAGGGCTCTGTACTGGGACCTCTGCTATTTGTGATATATATAAATGATTTGGAAGAAGGTGTAACTGGTGTAATCAGCAAGTTTGCGGATGACACGAAGATGGCTGGACTTGCGGATAGCGAAGAGCATTGTCGGGCAATACAGCAGGATATAGATAGGCTGGAAAATTGGGCGGAGAGGTGGCAGATGGAGTTTAATCCGGATAAATGCGAAGTGATGCATTTTGGAAGAAATAATGTAGGGAGGAGTTATATAATAAATGGCAGAGTCATCAGGAGTATAGAAACACAGAGGGACCTAGGTGTGCAAGTCCACAAATCCTTGAAGGTGGCAACACAGGTGGAGAAGGTGGTGAAGAAGGCATATAGTATGCTTGCCTTTATAGGACGGGGTATAGAGTATAAAAAGCTGGAGTCTGATGATGCAGCTGTATAGAACGCTGGTTAGGCCACATTTGGAGTACTGCGTCCAGTTCTGGTCGCCGCACTACCAGAAGGACGTGGAGGCGTTAGAGAGAGTGCAGAGAAGGTTTACCAGGATGTTGTCTGGTATGGAGGGTCTTAGCTATGAGGAGAGATTGGGTAGACTGGGGTTGTTCTCCCTGGAAAGACGGAGAATGAGGGGAGAGCTAATAGAGGTGTACAAGATTATGAAGGGGATAGATAGGGTGAACGGTGGGAAGCTTTTTCCCAGATCAGAAGTGACGTTCACGAGGGGTCACGGGCTCAAGGTGAGAGGGGCGAAGTATAACTCAGATATTAGAGGGATGTTTTTTACACAGAGGGTGGTGGGGGCCTGGAATGCGCTGCCAAGTAGGGTGGTGGAGGCAGGCACGCGGACATCGTTTAAGATGGCCCTTCGAGCCTGCTCCGCCATTCATCACGATCATGGCTAATCATCCAACTCAATAGCCTAATCCTGCTTTTTCCCCATAACCTTTGATCCCATTCGCCCCAAGTGCTATATCCAGCCGCCTCTTGAATACATTCAATGTTTTGGCATCAATTACTTCCTGTGGCCACTCTTTGGGATTCATTACCACAGGAAGTAGTTGATGAAGAAAGGACGCACGTGGCTTTTTGTCTTTGGGGGAAAAAGAACATTCAGAGGTGTCAATGACAACAACAGCTATTCAGCAGGCAACTTTAACAAAGAAAACCACTCCAAATCAGACCATAATGGATACTGAGCCCAGGGACTATTGGAGAATTGACCAAAGCTTTGGTCAGTCTGCTTTAGTGATGAATACAGAACATTGGAGAAGAATCCCCTTCTTTTCTTTAAATCAGTGCTTCACTTCCTTCTTAGAAGATTCGTTCCATCGCCCAATGCCTCAAAATAATAAATCCCTTCCTGTGTTTCAATCACTTCCAAAGTCTCACTCCTGCCTATTGCTAGCATCCTGTAGGGGAATTTCACAGTAACTTCATTCCAGTATTAATGTAAGCCTTACTTGTGATGAATAAATTAACTTACTGACTTACAACATCCACCCGCTCCCCCCCACACAACACCCCAGTTCCTCGGATCAGCATTTGGACCAATCTCTGAACTGATGGTTAAATATTTAATTGTAATAGGTGAAGAGGGAAACCTCACCCACGACGAGCTCGAGAAACTTTAGTTTTAAGTTTATTTATTAGTGTCACAGGTAGGCTCACATTAACACTGCAATGAAGTTACTGTGAAAATCCCCTAGTCGCCACACTCCAGCACCTGTTCGGTACACTGAGGGAGAATTTAGCATGGCCAGTGCACCTAACCAGCACGTCTTTCAGACTGTGGGAGGAAACCGGAGCACCTGGAAGAAACCCACGCAGATATGGGGAGAGTGTGCAAACTCCACACAGACAGTGACCCGAAGCTGGGAATTGAACCCGGGTCCCTGGCGCTGTGAGGCAGCAGTGCTAACCACTGTGCTACCATGAAAGTATATTGCACAAAGGGGCTCAAGGAGAGACCAGTATTGGGGTGAACCAACTTCATCATTTTGTTGGCGTTGACCGATTGAACTCTCCTTCCTTCTGTGCTTCTTGATGCCCTTTGATATGACAGGCTGGCACGGTGGCACAGTGGCACAAGGGTGGTACGGTGGCACAAGGGCAGCACAGTGGTTAGCACTGCTGCCTCACAGCGCCAGGGACCCAGGTTCAATCCCCGGCTTGGGTCACTGTCTGTGCGGAGTCTGCACGTTCTCCCCGTGTCTGCGTGGGTTTCCTCCGGGTGCTCCAGTTTCCTCTCACAGTCTGAAAGGCGTGCTGGTTAGGGTGCATTGGCCGTGCTAAATTCTCCCTCAGTGGATCCGAACAGGCACCGGAGTGTGGCGACTGGGGGATCTTCACAGTAACTTCATTGCAGTGTTAATGTAAGCCTACTTGTGACACTAATAAATAAGTTTTAATCTTTAGTGCTCTCAGTTTTACTGGGTGCTGCTTTCTTCTCCCCGCTGATTGTCACTGGCATTATCAGACACAAACCCTGTTTGATTTTTTGATTGACTGTCCTCTCCTGTTTCCCGCCTGAGGATTGGCTACATCTGTGCGGGTATTGAACCCAATTTGTATGGTACGGCTCCTGGCTGAATAAACCCACTCAGCCACTGAAAGGAGCCTCTTTCACTTCTGTTCCTATCTCTTTTATCCACCCCGCATACTTCTGTTTGTTGTCATGGCGCCGTGTTGGCAACGCATTGAGAATGCAATCCAGTGATAATCCAACGTGAAGACATGTTTCAGGAGCGTAAAATGTAAAGGTTTTTGCCCATTGGATCATTTGAGCAATGCAAATTTGTAACGAATATGCATAAAAACAGAACCAGTCGACGACATGACCTGGATTATCTCCAGGCCCTGGGGAAATTGGATCAACTTTTAGCAGCTCTGTACAGCCACTGAGTCCTTGATCGGCATCGCGTTATTATGTACGGAATTAATTACTCCCACTGCCATCGCTGTCCTTCTGTGGTTCACAGAACACTGTGCAGACCCTGTTGAGTGTATCTCCATTATCCAATGAGATCTGTCTGGAGACAAGCAATAGCAATCACTTGCTTTGACGTAGAATGAACCATAGAATCATAGAATGGTTCGAGCACCCAATCGCATTGTGTCAGTTCTCTGTAAGAACAATTTAGCTAGTTAATCCCCCCCTCCGCCCTTTCCCTCTAGCCCCCTGAAAATTCTTCATCGCTATAGCTGCTCTCTGAAGATGCCACGATAGAAACTTCCACCACCGTCCTCTAAGGCAGTGCCTTCCCGATCCAAATCTACTCACTGTGCTAAAATAGTTTTTCCTCATGTCTCTTCGTAGAATCCTACAGCGCAGAAGGAGGCCGTTCGGCCCATTGAGTCTGCACCGATAACAATCCCACCCAGGCCCTATTAACTCCACATATTTGCCCTGCTAATCCCCCCTGACACTAAGGGGCAATTTACATAGAAACATAGAAAAAATACAGCACAATACAGGCCCTTCAGCCCAGAAAGTTGTGCCGAACATGTCCCTACCTTAGTGATTACTCGCCTTACCTATAACCCTCTATCTTACATGTACTTATCTAAAAGTCTCTTAAAAGACCCTATCGAATCCGCCTCGACCACCATTGCTGGCAGCCCATTCCACGCACCCACCACCCTCTGAGTGAAAAACTTACCCCTGACATCTCCTCTGTACCTACTCCCCAGCACCTTAAACCTGTGCCCTCTTGTGCATGGCCAATCAACTTAACCCGCACATCCTTTGACTGTGGGAGGAAACCGGAATAGAGGAAACCCACGCAGAAACGGGGAGAACGTGCAGACTCCACACAGACAGTGACCCAAGTCGGGAATTGAACCCGGGTCCCTGGCACTGAGAGGCAGCGGTGCTAACCACTGTGCCACCATGCTGCCCTTGTGTCCTTCCATTCGTTATCAGGCAAATGATGTATAATTTTTATTTTAAATTGGTTAACATCTGGAATGTACTGCCTGTGGGTGTGGTCGAGGCAGATTCTATAGTGGCACTCAAAAAGGAATGTGACTTTATTTGAAGAGGAAGACTGTGCGGGGTTATGGGGAAAAGGTGGGGGAATTGTACTCGGGGAGTTTCTCTTTCGGAGAGCTGGTGCAGTTATGATGGGCTGAATGGCCTCCTTCTGCGCCATAACAATTGGGTGTGTGTGTGTGTGTGTGTGAGAGGGTATGTGTGTGTGAGTGAGTGTGTGATAGTGTGTGTGTGTGTGAGTGTGTGATAGTGTATGTGTGGGTGTGTGTGAGTGTGTGATAGTGTATGTGTGTGTGAGTGTGTGATAGTGTATGTGCGTGTGTGAGAGTGTGTGATAGTGTGTGTGTGTGTGTGTGAATGTGTGTGTGTGTGATTGTGTGTGTGTGTGTGAAAGTGTGTGTATGTGTGTGTGTGTGTGTGTGAAAATGTGTGATAGTGTGTGTGTGATTGTGTGTGAGTGTATTTGTGTGTGTGTGAGTGTATGTGTGTGTGTGAGAATGTGTGATAGTGTGTGTGTGATAGTGTATGTGTGTGTGTGTGAGAGAGTGTGTGTGTGTGAATGTGTGTGTGAGTGTGTGATAGTGTATGTGTGTGATAGTGTGTGTGTGAGTGTATGTGTGTTTGTAAGAGTGTGTGATAGTGTGTGTGTGATAGTGTGTGTGAATGTGTGTGATTGTGTGTGTGTGTGATAGTGTGTGTGTGTGAGAGTGTGTGTGATAGTGTGGTAATGTGTGTGTGTGATAGCATGTGTGATAGAGTGTGTGTGATAGTGTGTGACAGCATGTGTGAGTGTGTGTGTGTCTATGTATCCTCACTCAGGCCGACATCCCCAGAATCGAAGCATTGACCGCACTCCATCAGCTCTGCTGGACGGAGCCACATCGTCCGCATGCCGGACACGAGATTCCCTAAAGCAAACGCTCTACTTGGAGCTTCGACACGGCAAGCGAGCCCCAGGAGGGCAGAGGAAACGCCTCAAGGATACCCTCAAATTCCCCTTGAAAAAGTGCAGCATCCCCATCCTGGGAATCCCTGGGCCAAAACTGCCTGAAAGAAGATAAGCATCTGGGAAGAAGCTGAATACCTCGAGTTTCATCGCTGAGAGCAGGCTGAAGCCCAGCAGAGACAGTGAAAGGAGCGCCTGGCAACCTGGGCACCCCACCCACCCAGCAACCTGGGCACCCCACCCACCCACTCCCCCAACCACCGTCTGCTCCACCTTGTGACAGAGACAGTAGGTCACCCATTCGACTCCTCAGTCACCTGAGAACTCGTTCTCAGTGTGGAAGCGAGTCATCCTGGACTCGGAGGGATTGCCTAAAAAGAATTTGATTTGATTTGATTTATTAGTATCACATGTCTGAGTGAAAAGTATTGTTTCTTGCGCGCTATACAGACAAATCCATGGTTTATTGTGGGACAGTGCGAGGAAAGGCCATTCTCGAGGAATGGAATGCAATGCAGTGGGGAGACCGGGGCTCTTGTTATGTTAAGTTATCTCAATTCCTTAAAATCCAGGAATTGTTCCGCAGTTGTTTATGATCATTTTTATGATCAGGAATAATAGAATTAAGCAGCTTGTTTCACGATGATAGCTGACTGGAATCTCCCCTTTCGAGAACAAGGTTGTCAATTATATAGCGGGGATGGGGGGGAGGGGGGGGGTAATTTAATGAGGCCAAACTCCATTGTGGTGCGGGGGAGAATGACTCTGTGTATGATCGAATCAAGTAAAGTTAAAGTTTATTTATTAGTGTCACAAGTAAGGCTTGCATTTACACTGCAATGAAGTTACTGTGAAATTCCCCTCGTCGCCACACTCCGGCGCCTGTTCGGGTCAATGCACCCTAACCAGCACGTCTTTCAGAGTGTGGGAGGAAACCGGAGCACCCGGAGGAAACCCATACAGACACAGGGAGAATGGACAAACTCCACACAGTGACCCAAGCCGGGAATCGAACCCGGGTCCTTGGCGTTGTGAGGCAGCCATTCATTGTGAATCTGTCCAGGCTGACTTCAATGCAATTGAAAAATTCAAGAGAGAGCTATAAAGATTTTGATATTAGCCATATCCCACCCCCCACCGCCGCCGCCCCCCCCACCCCTCCCCTCCCCCTCCCCCCCTCCCCTCCCCCTCCCCCCCTCCCCCCCTCCCCCCCAACCACCACCACCACCAAAAAAAAAATCTTCATTTTAGCTTCTCTGCCATTTGGCCATTCACACGCTTTATTCTCTCTGTGGACAGTTATTAGCTGTTTCCCTGGTTTCTGTGGCTATGACTCATCTTTCATTTCCTCGCCCTGCAGTATAAATATCTCCCACTTTCTGTCCATTTTAGCTTTGACAAAGGGTCATCTGGACTCGAAACATCAGCTCTTTTCTCTCCTTGCAGATGCTGCCAGACCTGCTGAGATTTTCTGCTTTTATCCATTCAAGTCTGACGGCAGCAGGGAAGAAGCTGTTCTTGAGTCGGTTGGTATGTGACCTCAGACTTTGTAAAGTAAAGTTTATTTATTAGTCACAAGGAAGGCTTACATTAACACTGCAATGAAGTTACTGTGAAATTCCCCTAGCCGCCACAGTCCGGGTCAATGCACCTAACCAGCACGTCTTGTGGGAGGAAACCGGAGCACCCGGAGGAAATCCACGCAGACACGGGGAGAATGTGCAAACTCCACACAGACAGTAACCCAAGCCGGGAATTGAACCCGGGTCCCTGGCGCGGTGAGGCACTGTGCTACCATGTTGCCCGTATATTTTTCCCGATGGAAGAAGATGGAAGAGAGTATATCCAGGGTGCATGGGGTCTTTGATTATGCTTTTTCGAGGCAGCGGGAAGTGTAGACACTGTCAATGTGTGGGAGGTTGGTTTGCATGATAGACTGGGCTTCATTCACGACCCATTGTAGCAGCAAGGGGCTGGGATGTACATTGTGGCAGCATTGTGAAAGCTATGAATGGCCCTGGAAAAGGTTGAGGACAAGGTGCAGGAAGTCATGGAGAGATTTCTAAAAGAAGGGAATGATAGTCAGATCAATACAGTGACAGATGTAAATGCAACGACATTCAGCAAGGTCACAACACCTCATGTGACAATCTGGATGAGGTAGGATTACATAGGACACTCGGTACACCCACAGTCCGTTCCATCCAACTAGTTCATGCCACTCCAGCCTCCTCCACCTGTCCTCATCCAAATCTATCACTATAACCCTCTATTTGGGTGGCTACAGTGGTGGCACGTGGCACAGTGATCAGCACTGCTGCCTCACAGCGCCAAGGATCTGGGCTCGATTCCCAGCTTGGGTCACTGTCTGTGTGGAGTCTGCACATTCTCCCCATGTCTGTGTGGGTTTCCTCCGGGTGCTCCGGTTTCCTCCCACAGTCCGAAAGACATGCTGGTTAGGTGCATCGGCCATGCTAAATTCTCCCTCAGTGTACCCGAACAGGTGCCGGAGTGTGGTGACTAGGGGAATTTCACAGTAACTTCATTGCAGTGTGAATGTAAGCCTGCTTGTGACACTAATAAATAAACTTTAAACTCTATTGCCGGAATTTTACTGGCACGCCCACTCCGGAATCGGGGCGGGCGAGGCTGGCAGAACGGCATTCTCTGTTAGCCTCGGGCAGGATCTTACGGACCTAGGGAGGGCAAGGCGATAAAATTCCGACATTTTTATTTTTCCCTCATGTATTTGTCCAGCTTCCCTCTGAAACATAACTGTGCTTTTCACTTCAACCCATCGCTATGGTATCGGGTTCCATCTCCTCATCACTCTTTGGGTAAAGAAGTTTCCTCTCAATTCCCTACTGATTTTTTGCTGACTATCTGATATTGAGTCCTCTAGTTACGCTCTTTCCCACAAGAAGAAGCATTGTCTATGTATCCATTCGATCAAAATTCTGTTCATTAAGTTTCATCTCATTGACGCAGGGTTTTGGATTGAGATGTCTTTTGATACTTCCAAAGCCCATTTGCTGCCCATTTGTGACATACCCCTTCAACTCCCCCCCCCCCCATTTACTTTTGCTTGTTGTAGTTTTCTGTTTTTCGCCATTGTGATCTGCTGGCAGAATCCCAAACCTGCATCAGAAGTTGTTACCAAGCAATGTTCAAGAGCTGACTTGGAAAACTGACAGTAGCTAGATTACACTTCTGAATGTGTATTGCATCCACATTAGAGAATCCAGGCTGGCACGTATAGGGACCAGCATAAACTTTCCAATTGTCATTATGTTAACAGTCCTTCTTTAGTTCTCTACGCAAGTCCAACCAACAGCACCACAATCTCCCTCATGGACAGGGAAAGGAGACAGGGTGGCACTGCTGCCTCACAATGCCAGGGACCTGGGTTCGATTCCTGGCTTGGACGGCTGTCTGTTTGGAGATTGCACTTTCTCCCCATGTCTGCGTGGGTTTCCTCCAGGTGCTCCGGTTTCCTCCCACAGTCCAAAAATTTGCGGTTTAGGTTGATTGGCCATGCTAAATTGCCCCTTCGTGTCAGGGGGTTCGCAGTATAAATAAATGGGGTTGTGGGGATAGGGCCTGAGTGGGATTGTGATTGGTGCAGACTCGATGGGCCAAATGGCCTCATTCAGTGCTGTAGGGATTCTATTCTATGATGATCCAAAACCATCCCAGCCGGAACGGGGGATTGAACCCCTGCTCTTGGCAACAATCTGATTCACACCGCTTGTCCAGCCAACTGAGCCAGCCAACCAGGTCAATATTTGCATGCATGTTGTAGTCTGGAGCCATGGATAGTGATGGTAGAGGTTCCAAAGTTCTTTCCAGGAATCTCTCCCGCTCTTACCACCTGCCATTGGCATTGGAAGGATTTACAAGTTGATACTCAACCTGTTTGACCGTGTTATGAACCTTTCTTGGTCATTATATATTGGAGTGGAAACGTGAACCCAGAGATCCCGCCTTAGAGACAAGGACACTACCCACTGTGCCACAAGATGTCTAGTTTATTTTAACGTTATTCTCAATCTATTTTAACAATCACCGGCTTAAAACCAACTGGAAAATGAAAGCACAGTGTCATTTTTATGAAGTCAAGTGATAATTCAGTCGAACGTACTTTTTATTCCTCTGCTGTATATTATTATGAACCTAAGACAGGAGACTGTATATTAAAATGGTTCCTGCCCGGCCTCCAGCAGTTCCTATATGCATCTTACTGTCTGTAACATAAACCTCCATGCATATTGTTTACAGAGTGTGACTGTGCCACTGTTAGTGCTGTAGTGAAAGGAAGTAAAACGTTATTTTGATGAAAGCCTGTGGTGTCAGATGCCCTGATGAATTGTCCGCTGGAAGTACAGATCAATGTTGGATCTTAGAAAGATCTTTTTGTATTGTTAATGGTGAAGAGGATAATTGTCCTGGGATAGAAGCTACACAGTCCCACTTGGTCATCCCAATCCTGAAGGATATCAGTATGTAGAGAGTGGAATTTTATAATGAGGGAAAGGAAAACTTTACTTTTTCTCAGTTGGTGGCACCCTGTCCTTGAGTCAAAAGGTTGTGGATTCAAGCCCACCAAGGAACTGAACCCATAACTGAGGCTGACACTTCAGTGCAGTGTAGGAAGCTGCATGAACAGACTGGGAATAGAGGGATACAAAAGAATGGTCTCGTGGGCACATGAGCGGCGCAGGCTTGAAGGGCCGAAGGGCCTATTCCTGTGCTGTATTGTTCTTTGTTCTTTTGTTCTTTATGTAGAGAGTGCTGACTTTCGGGTCAGGTGTTTAACTGAAGCTCCAATTTTTAGCTTGGTGGATGTAAATGTTCCCATTGTTACTACTCAAGAAAGAATCTTTCTCTCACTCACTTAATAATTTGCTCTTAGTCGGACTCTTGTCTGCAGTTCAGAGACGATTCACCAGATTCATTCCAGAGATGAGGGGTTTGTCGTATGAAGAGAGATTGAACAATTTAGGTCGATACTCTCTGGAATTTAGAAGAATGAGGGGAGATCAAATTGAGGCATACAAGATGATAAAAGATATGGCTAAAGTAGACGTGGAGCGGATGCTTCCTCTTGTGGGGCATTCTAGGACGAGAGGTCATAGTCTTAGGATAAGGGGCAGCAAATTTAAAACAGAGTTGAGGAGAAACTACTTCTCCCGAAGGGTTGTGAATCTGTGGAATTTGCTACCCCAAAGTGCGGTGGATGCTGGGTCAATGGGGACGAGGAGCACATCAGCCATGATCGAATGGCGGAGTGGACTCGATGGGCCGAATGGCCTAATTCTGCTCCTGTATCTTATAAACTTATAAATTGACAGCTGTGCATTTGCCCGCAGGCTAACTGTGATGCATTGGTTATGAAGTGCTTTGGGCTGTCCAGGTGATATAATAACTACTTATATTTACATAGCCCCTTTAATGTAATAAAATGTGCCAAGGTGCTTTTCACAGAAGCATTAGAAAGCAAAATGTGAATCCAGCAAAGAAGCAGCTATCAGGTCAGATGACCAAAAGCACAGTCAAAGTGGTGGCTTTTAAGGAGATTCTTTAAGGAGGGAAGTGGAGTTCAGAGGCGGAGAGGTGTAGGGAGGTTAATCCAGAGCTTGAGGACAAGGTGACTGAAGGCCACCAATGGTCAGAATTGGTAATGCTCAAGGACAGTAAGAAGTTTAACAACACCAGGTTAAAGTCCAACAGGTTTATTTGGTTGCAAAAGCCACAAGCTTTCGGAGCCTTACGCCCCTTCTTAAGGTGCTCAAGGAGCCAGAATTAGAGAAACACAGAGACTTCAGAGGGTTGTGAGAATGTAACCAGTGACAACTTTGTATTGGATGTAATGTGACCAATGGGAACGAGATGTAAGTGTCAGCTGACCCAGTAAACCATGGAACCAATTACAGAGTGATGTAATAGTCAGCTGACCAGCTGATTCACTATAAATAAGGAACTATGCACCATAGCCTCAAAATAAGGGGGAGCAGATTTAGGACTGAGTTGAGGAGGAACTTCTTCACCCAAAGGGTTGTGAATCTGTGGGATTCCCTGCCCAGTGAAGCAGTTGAGGCTACCTCATTGAATGTTTTTAAGGCAAGGATAGATACATTTTTGAACAGTAAAGGAATTAAGGGTTATGGTGAGCGGGTGGGTAAGTGGAGCTGTGTCCACAAAAAGATCAGCTGTGATCTTATTGAATGGTGGAGCAGGCTCGAGGGGCCAGATGGCCTACTCCTGCTCCTAGTTCTTATGTACTTATTGTGAGTAGCTTGGAGTGGCCCAGGGTGAGGCCCCAAGTTTGGAGTAATGATATTTCTTTATTAAACCCTTTCTTTGATTTTATAAATTGGAATAAGTTTTGTTGTATTTTCATTAGCTGCATTTTGAAGAGTTCCTTCTGGAGAAACAAGGGTTGCAGCAATGGAGGGGATTAGAGTTTAAAGTTTATTTATTAGCGTCACAAGTAGGCTTGCGTTAACACCGCAATGAAGTTACTGTGAAAATCCCCTAGTCACCACACTCTCGGCACCTGTTGGGGTACACTGAGGGACAACTTAGCATAGCCAATGCACCTAACCAGCATGTCTCTCGGACTGTGGGAGGAAACTGGAGCACCTGGAGGAAACCCATGCAGACATGGGGAGAACGTGCAGACTCCACACAGACAGTGACACAAGCCAGGAATTGAACCCGGGTCCCTGGTGCTGTGAGGCAGTGGTGCTAACCACTGTGCCACCCATAGGGAGATGGGGAGGAGGAAATGGATGGATTTGAAAATGAGGATGAGAATTTTAAAACTGAGATGTCACTCGAGTGGGAGGCATTTTATAAATGCCAGTTCTTTCTTCTCATTGCCTGACTTTAGGATGGATAAGATGAGTGATTATATCGGCAACCCAGCTTCTCACAGGAACCACGAGTGAGCTATGATCAAGAAAACTTGTGTTGTCAAAGATTTATTTATTCCCACTGTCTGGGCTTGATGCAGAGATATATCCAGTAGAATAATCATTAGCAGTTAAATAACTCCTTCAACTTTTGAAATGTCCCAGGAGAAGAAATGAATGCTATGGTACGATTGTTTTGAAGAATTCTTTATTTTCGACCATTTATCGTCCTCTCCTGTAGGTGGTAGCTTCTTATTGGGGTACAATTCCTTTTGTACCAAACCTGTGAGTGAGAGGGGGAGCGTGTGTGTGAGAGGGAGTGGCCACCTTCACATGTGTCCTTGGGCTACTGGGGCCATCACATGTGGTGTCACACCTGTCCCTTCCTGACATCCCAAACATATGCAAATCTTACATATGACTCCTCCTCACAGTTGAATAGTCTGTCAACACTTGCTGTCAAGACATGAATAATGGTTTTAGATCCGGTACCGGCAACGGAGGGAAACTTGGATCAACTAAAACAAGTTAAGTCAGTATGAACCAGTTTGCCTGAATAAAAAATGTTGAAACAATGGCACAAACCTGTTGCTCTGACAAAGGGTCATCTAGACTCGAAATGTTGGCTCTATTCTTTCCCCACAGATGCTGTCAGACTGCTGAGATTTTCCAGCGTTTTCTGTTTTGTTTTCAGATTCCAGAATCCGTAGCAATTTGCTTTTGTTGCACAAACCTGTTGTTTTAATCTCGAGGCTGGCTGTTCAGGCCAGCCACAATGTCATAAATTCCTTCTATTGACAAATAATTGGGAGTGGTTGGTTTGGCCTGCCTCAAAGAATGGGAACCTGGGAACAGGAGTAAGCCATTTAGCCCCATGAGTGCGGTCAGTGTGGGCTTTGACCAGAAAAGAAACGGCCTCTAGGTAATTAAATTCGAGTTTTCCTTTGTTTTTTTTTCCTTTTGAGGTAACACGAACCTCTGTCAAATCTGCACAAACTAAGATGCCATCCACCTCGATATGACAGGTATTGTCTTCACCGAGCTAATCACTCTGTCTATTGTGCTTATGATGAGAACCATTGATGCACAAAGTTTACACACGTCTTTCATTGTTAAACTTGCTGAACTGGTGCAGCGACAATAATCTCTCCCTCAGTGTCAACAAAACTAAGGAGATTGTCATCGACTTCAGGAAGCGTAAAGGAGAACATGCCCCTGTCTACATCAACGGGGACGAAGTAGAAAGGATCGAGAGCTTCAAGTTTTTAGGTGCTCAGATCACAAACAATCTGTCCTGGTCCCCCCATGCCGACATATAGTTAAGAAAGCCCACCAATGCCTCTACTTTCTCAGAAGACTAAGGAAACCTGGCATGTCAGCTACAACTTTCACCAACTTTTACAGATGCACAATAGAAAGCATTCTTTCTGGTTGTATCACAGCTTGGTATGGGGCTCCTGCTCTGCCCAAGACTGCAAGGAACTACAAAAGGTTGTGAATGTAGCCCAGTCCATCACGCAAACCAGCCTCCCATCCATTGACTCTATCTACACTTCCTGCTGCCTTGGAAAAGCAGCCAGCATAATAAAGCACCCTACGCACCCCGGACATTCTCTTTTCCACCTTCTTCCATCGGGGAAAAGATACAAAAGTCACGTACCAACCGACTCAAGAACAGCTTCTTCCCTGCTGCCATCAAACTTTTGAATGGACCCACCTTGCATTAAGATCAACTTGATCTTTCTCTACACCCTAGCTATGACTGTAACACTACATTCTGCACTCTCTCGTTTCCTTCTCTATGAACGGTATGCTTTGTCTGTATAGCACTCAAGAAACAATACTTTTCACTGTTAATACATGTGGCAATAATAAATCAAATAAAAGAAAACCTCAATCAGTAAGTTGCAAAACCAGTTAAAGGTTAAAACATCACTTGGCTACAGGAACATCCGCATATTTTGCTCTCGGCAATTTTCTCCTCTTTTGTCTCCTCATCTTCTGATGATTTTCCTATGCGCTGTGAGGAAAGGGCCTTCCAGGCGATGATTGCCTTCTGCTACGCTGTCCGAGTGGCTATAGATCCTTGGTGAGAAGGCCAAGGCCAACACTGGGCTGATCCACACTCATACACTTCCTGTCAACTTTACCCTGCCCAAATGTAACATCCAACCTCAGTCAACTCCATTCGGATGAGAGAATCCAATTCTTGGCCTTGATGGTTCATTGTTGTACTGGCCAATTAATTTCAAGATTGGATCATTAGGCAGCTCACCACCACCTTCTCAAGGGCAATTAGGGGTGGTGCAATGGTTAGCACTGCTGCCTCACAGCGCCAGGGACCTGGGTTCGATTCCCGGCTTGGGTCACTGTTTGTGTGGAGTTTGCACGTTCTCCTGGTGTCTGCGTGGGTTTCCTCTGGGTGCTTCAGTTTCCTCCCACAGTCTGAAAGACGTGCTGGTTAGGTGCATTGGCCATGCTGAATTCTCCCTCAGTGTACCCGACAGACGGAGTGTGGCGACTAGGGGATTTTCACAGTAACTTCATTGCAGTGTTAATGTAAGCCTACTTGTGATGCTATTAAAAAAAAATCTAAAAAGGATTCCTCCCTATGTGGAGGCTTGGAATACAAAAGCAGGGATGTACTTCTGAGGCTTTATAAAGCACTGGTTAGGCCCCATTTGGAGTACTGTGAGCAATTTTGGGCCCCACACCTCAGGAAGGACATACTGGCACTGGAGCGGGTCCAGCGGAGATTCACACGGATGATCCCAGGAATGGTAGGCCTGACATACGATGAACGTCTGAGGATCGTGGGATTATATTCATTGGAGTTTAGGAGGTTGAGGGGAGATCTGATAGAAACTTACAAGATAATGAACGGCTTAGATAGGATGGACGTAGGGAAGTTGTTTCCATTAACAGGGGAGACTAGGACGCGGGGGCACAGCCTTAGAATAAAAGGGAGTCACTTTAGAACAGAGATGAGGAGAAATTTCTTCAGCCAGAGAGTGGTGGGTCTGTGGAATTCATTGCCACAGAGGGCTGTGGAGGCCGAGACGTTGAGCGTCTTCAAGACAGAAATTGATAAATTCTTGATTTCTCGAGGAATTAAGGGCTATGGGGAGAGAGCGGGTAAATGGAGTTGAAATCAACCATGATTGAATGGTGGAGTGGACTCGATGGGCCGAATGGCCTTACTTCCGCTCCTATGTCTTATGGTCTTATGGATACCTTTGCCCAGTCCCAATGCTTACACTTAAAAAGGAGCAAATTTAACCAGGCTTTCTTGAGTTAAATGTAGAGAGAGTTTATTAATTACTGAAGGCAAGAAAATGATAAACACACACGCATATCCATTCGTTAAAATTCGAAATGAGAATTGGGTCCTCGGTAAATCAAGAAACATTATACAAAGCAGTCTTTGTTTTATGAGGAGTAGGTGAGTGAGTGTTGCAGCTGTCGCGATTCCTGATTCCAGTAGCGCTGACTTCAGCAGGCGAATAGTCAGTTTCAGGATTCCAGTGTTCTGAGAAGCTGTTTTATTTTTAGCTGTGGTCTTTGCGGGCTTGGCTTACTTCCACAATCAGAGAGAGAGATACTTGCAAAAGTCTTTTGTTGGGGTGCTGCTGAATGGCTGGTTTTTAACTTTTGTGGCACACACATTCTGACACTTCCAGCACTGGTACGCACACACACATACAGACGCACACACACATACAGACACACACACATAGACACACACACATACAGACGCACACACACATACAGACGCACACACATAGACGCACACACATAGACACACACACATGCATACAGACACACACACACATACAGACAGACACACACACGCATACAGACACATACATACACCCACCTTAACTCCTTTTCTGTGCCATTTCCCCATAACCCTCTATTCCTCAATTTATCAACTGTGTGGAGTTTGCACGTTCTCCTGGTGTCTGCGTGGGTTTCCTCCGGGTGCTCCGGTTTCCTCCCACATTCTGAAAGACACGCTGGTTAGGTTCATTGACCTGAACAGGCGCTGGACTGTGGTGACTAGGGGAATTTCACAGTAACTTCATTGCTGTGTTAATGTAAGCCTTACTTGTGACGAATAAATAGACTTTTATTTTATTTTTACTTATTGGATGTCACGTTTGACCATAAGACATAGGAGCAGAATTAGGCCACTCGGCCCATCGAGTCTGCTCCGCCATTCAATCGTGGCTGATATTTTTCTCATCCCCATTCTCCTGCCTTTTCCCCATAACCCCTGATCCCCTTATTAATCAAGAACCTATTTATCTCTGTCTTAAAGACACTCAATGACCTGGCCTCCACAGCCCTCTGCGCAAAGAGTTCCACAGATTCACCACCCTCTGGCTGAAGAAATTCCTCCTCATCTCTGTTTTAAAGGATCGTCCCTTTAGCCTGAGGTTGTGCCCTCTGGTTCTAGTTTTTCCTACTAGTGGAAACATCCTCTCCACGTCCACTCTATCCAGGCCTCGCAGTATCCTGTAAGTAATGTGACCTTAGTCACAAAGAGTGGACTTTAGCAAGACCAGTTCCGGGACAGAATGGATTGAGACACAGGCCAGATGCCCCAGCTCAGCACCAGGCCAGGTGCCCCAGCTCAGCACCAGGCCAGGTACCCCAGCTCAGCACCAGGCCAGGTACCCCAGCTCAGCACCAGGCCAGGTACCCCAGCTCAGCACCAGGCCAGGTGCCCCAGCTCAGCACCAGTCCAGGTACCCAGCTCAGCACCGGGCCAGGTGCCCCAGCTCAGCACCAGGCCAGGTACCCAGCTCAGCACCAGGCCATGTGTCCCAGCTCAGCACCAGGCCAGGTGTCCCAGCTCAGCACCAGGCCAGGTACCCAGCTCAGCACCAGGCCATGTGTCCCAGCTCAGCACCAGGCCAGGTGTCCCAGCTCAGCACCAGGCCAGGTGTCCCAGCTCAGCACCAGGCCATGTGTCCCAGCTCAGCACCAGTTTGAGCCGCGCGTGCTGCAGCGCACGTACTCACCTGGGGAGGACAGGGGGCGGGGCCAATGGCGACGTGATGACGTTAGACGCGGCGGCCCCGCCCCCTCTGCTGGCGGCCATTTTGAGGCTTGTTGATATTTAGCGGAGCGGCGGGCGGCTCAGTGTGAGTGTGAGGCCCCGCCGGCAGAGAGACGCTGACTGAAATCAACCCCACCCACCCCAGTCTGTTGTCAGCTCCAGGTGCGGAGGGAACCATCTCAATAGAACACCGTCATATCTTAGAGCAGATTTTTATTCAAGGCTCCCCATCCGCCGCCGCCATCTCCGGCTGAGGCGCTCGCCGCGCTGCCCCGGGATTCTCTTTGTGAAGGGCGGCAGGGAGGGAGCAGCCGCGCTGCAGATTCCACCGCAAGAACCGTGTCTCCTTAGATGGCCAGCTTCCCAGAATCTGCCAACCAGAATGAAATAGGTAAGGGAGAGGGGGTGTGGGGAGAGGGGGTGTGGGTGAGGGAGAGGGGGTGTGGGTGAGGGAGAGGGGGTGTGGGTGAGGGAGAGGGGGTGTGGGTGAGGGAGAGGGGGTGTGGGAGAGGGGGTGTGGGTGAGGGGGTGTGGAGGGAGTAGGGTTATGGGGGACGGGAGGGTACGTTGGGGAGTAAGGGGTGTGTGAGGAGAGGTTTGGGGGTGTGTTGGGGTTATGGGGCAAGGTTTGGGGTGGTGTGAGGGAGGAGATGGGCGTGTTGGGGGAGGGAGCTGGCGAGGTTTGGGGGGTACAGTGTGGTGTGTGAGGTGGAGAGGGTGTATTGGGCGAGTAAGAGGGTGTGTGAGGGGAGGTTGGGGGGAGGGAAGCTGAGGAGGTTTGGGGAGTTGTAGGCGGGAATGGGTGGAGAGATGAAGAGGGTGTGAGGGAGTCGGTGGTTTGTGGGGAATGGTGTGGGTCTGGGGTGTGTGTGTGGGGAGTAGGGGTGAACTGGGTGGGGGGGGGGGGGTGATGGGCAATTTGAGGGGGAGGGGTGCCGCTGGTTGGGTGGGGATGGGGAGGAGCCATCGGGGCTGTCCCCGGCTCCCAAACAGGGGCTGGAGCCCCACGTTATACTGGAACACACCCCCAACCAAAATAAAATAACGAGGGGTGGGGCTGTCATTCTGGAGCCCCTCAGTACAAACCCCCACCCAAATTAAATATAGCTCCAAAAAATAGATCTTCCCTTGGGAAAACTCCCACTGAACGGCATGGATTCACATGTTGTATTTTAGACATTGCAGTTTGAGTGGCGGCGTGAGGAACAAACGCATTTTCGCTCTCGGAAAGTGAAACTATTTCTTAAGCAACTGCAGCTATGGGTGTTGCAGCGAGTTTTTTTTCGATAAGCTCTGCCCTTTGTTTGATATCACCGCATGCCCAAGTTATTGTTTCTGTGCCGTGTGCCTGGCTTCTTCATCCTCTCTCTCCTGATGCATCTTACAGTAATTTTCCCACACCCGTTAAACACTACTCGATATCAAATTCTAGCGTGAAGCCCTTTTTGCAGCCAGAGTTGCAGCTATTTCGAATTGGCATTCTTCGTATTTCACTTAATTTTCTACTTTTAAAGCACCAATAGGCTCACTGTTTAAATTTCATTAAATGTCGTTTGCTCGATTCTTCCAAGTGGAGCTGTTTAGTACAGAAATCATTGCTAATGGATTATTAGTAGAAACTCTTGCCAAGAGGTGCAAGATTTAGTTTAAAATTTTTTAAATACTGCTACACATTGTTGCTTAGATTTGAATTGCTGTTGAACAACCAGGATGATGCAAGATTCTTGGCAACAGCAACTATAAGGTCAATTAAGAAATATTTACTTCCCTTTTTTTCACTGAGGCCTCTTACTGGGGGCAGGCAAACCATTAATGAGGTGACCTGAAAGTGTAATTCATTTTTTTCCCCCATTTGCTTCGTCATTGGTGGCTTTGCTTTTAAGTCCACTCTTTGGAATTCCCATCCCACAGCCTTTCATTTTTTTTTTGTCCATCAGTTTGATCATTCCTTTGGTGCTGCGCCTTCAGTAGGTTGTTGGGTCAGTATTCCAGTGTCTCTAAGGAGCCCCAGAGACACTTTCTTTTTTTCCTTTTAAAAGTACATTATAATTTCCTAGAGTTTCTGCACATTTTTGTTCTGGGCTGTTTGAGTCACGGCTTTACATTTTGTCCAGCTTGGTATGCCCTTGTCATAGACGTAACGTCGGCTATGTCATTGTGTAGCAGAAATTCGTCGTGTAATCCTAACACACACTTTTCAAAGATTTGTGCTCATCTCTGTTGCTGGTTCCTGACTTAATCTGAGTTTGTTTATTTGGTTTGACCTAAAAAAAAGAGGGCAACAGCATCCACTCAATCCATGACTCGAAAGTTTCCTTGGTTTTTCATTCTGAAGTGCCAGTAATGTTCTCTGCTGTAATTAGCATATAGCTTTTTGCTTCAGCTTGGCAACACTGCCCTCGTGAATGGAGTTGGCCACTTGGACGGGAATAGCAAAGAACTTTGCTGCTGTCAGCAGTCCCAGCATGACCCTGATTTAACAGAAAAACAATGAAACTTCCAGACCCAGTTATTGGTTACCAGGCTATTTTACACCTTGTGATAGTTTAATACTGTTGGAAGTTAACAGTCAAAATGTAACCATGTTGCAGCACCTTCCATTGTTCTAAAATAAGGTTTGGGTGTTGTGAATAATTGACAACAGCCCACATAAGCAGCAAAAATGTTTGCGCTCAAATATTTCTATATTTGTTACTGTATTTCATATCACAGGAAGTAGTTGATGCCAAAACATTGAATGTATTCAAGAAACACTTGAGGCAAATGGGATCAAAGGTTATGGGGAGAAAGCAGGATTAGGCAGGTTCGAAGGGCCGAATGGCCTCCTCCTATCTTCTATGTTTCTATGTAAGAGATTGTGATATCACTGTTTATAAAATTCTTACAGGGTAGATTCAGAAAGAATGTTCCCAATTGTGCGAGAGTCTAGAACTAAGGATCATAATTTGAAGATAAAGGTTAAACTTTAGAATGGAGGCAAGGAGGAATTTCTTCACCCAGAGTGTGGCGAATGTGTGGAATTCACTGCAACAAAGTAGTTGAGGCCAAAACGTTGTGATTTCTAGAAGAAATTAGATAAAGCTCTTGGGACTAAAGGGATATGGGTGGCACCAGGATAGTGAACTCGATCAAACGTGATCATAATGAATGGAGCAGACTCGAAAGGCTGAATGGCCTACTGCTTCTGGTTTCTATGTTTGGCTCCATGCCAAAGTGCTAAAATTGGCTCTTTGATATTACCAGCTAGAGCAGTCATTTCATTAGATATGTTGATGCTGGGAGCCAGTATGTGAATGGCACCTACCTGGACCTGAACTGTAAAAGTACCAAGTGTAAAACAGTTCTGGTGTTTGAATTTACAGTATTATAGAACAATAGATGCTATATTTAATTTCCTATACTAAACTATAGAAAAACATCTAATATTCCTAATTCAAATTCTTTGTCCTTCCAAATACGGAGTGGAAGAATAGTTTTACTGGGGCAGTGGGTGTTGGAAGAGCAAGGAAGAAGGTAAAACAGTCGTAATTTCAGAGGTAGTTTGAAATTATAAATCTTTTTTTTGAAAGCTGCTTGAAGTTTGCAGATTGAGGACCAAGGAGGTTGTCATGGTTCGTGTGCATAATTATGGGGGTTTGGGAGAATGGGACTCTTGACTGAGAGGAGGGAGTAATTTGATTGTACCTGCATTGTGGCATCATTTACCAATGTTACAATCGCTGAGAGTTGATAATGAGTGCAAAAATGTTTGGGTTTAGTAACATAGAATCCTACAATGCAGAAGAAGGCCATTCAGCCAATCAAGTGTGCACCAATCACAATCCCACCCAGGCCTGTCCCTGTAACAAGTGCTGGAAATACTGATTTGGCACCATCTGTAGCGAGTTAGTGTATCAAATCGAATATGACTTCAAAACATACTTGAACTTTATGGACACAGTTCTATGTCCAAATATTGCTATACTTACTACTGACTCCAGAGCAATATTACACACTGGCTTGTGTAAGATAAATTTAGCTACCTCCAAATCCAGAAGGGAGTTCGGAAGAAGTCTTTACCCATGAGTGGTCGGGACCTGGGGCTTACTACCACAAGAATGTTTTGATTGAAGTGAAAAGTGTAAATGCATTTAAGGGGACACTGGATAAGCATTTGAGGGAGAAGAGAATAGAGGATTCCAGTATAGACTGGCTGAGTCAAATGGATTGCTTATTTCTGTTTCTACATCCTGTGTAATTCTTTCCTAAGTAAAGTATCTTGGCTTTGTTGGGTCCTGCAAATGTGGTTATTATTTTAATGGAAAATGTGTGTGCATGCACGATCTCCATGTCCTTGCAAGCAATGACCAAATATTTATGACTGCCAGATTTTCTCTTTGCTTGGCTCCCTTTTCTCTGTTGCAGAAGATTCAGAGGTGCCATTTGCTGTTCAGTTACTTCTCCAAAGTGGGCATTTTTCATGTTAACCTCGGCAATGTGAGAGCAGTATCCATAGGTCTTTGTTTGATGTCCACATGTACTTCTCTGATGGTGTCACTGCAGAGCGCTGAGCAGTGGTGAAATTTGACTCATTCTCTGTCTCCCTTCCTCTCCCACTGTAAAAGGTGCACCAGAGGGTTTGCACTTGTCTTCGCTCTTTTTGTTCCCCGCGTGTCTTGCTACAGTACATAGCTTTTCCTTTAGTTATGAGTAGTTTGCTGAATAAAATCTGAGGAGGGTTTAATATTCCATTGTTTGTATTTGCAGCACAGGCCCGGCTAATTGCTGATCTTTGGGCACCTGTTGCTCCGTTTGAACAAAAGTCTGGCCGTGAAACCTGGACTGTGGCTTTTGCGCCTGATGGCTCGTATTTCGCTTGGTCTCAGGGTCATCGTGTAGTGAAGTTGGTTCCTTGGTCTCTGCACGCAAATAAGTGAGTACTTTTTCAGAAGATGTTCTTGAAGTTTATTTCTCAAAGCATCTAGCTTTCAAAAGAGAAATTTACCCCAAATGCAGGAAATCATCTTCCTTCATTGCCGCCCTTCCACCAAGGACAGAATTTGGTTTGAATTTGGCCGTCGTTGGTCAAATGTCAGTCTTGCCACCTAGACCTTATTGTGAAGAGTGACCATTAAATGGAACCTTCATGGTTGTATCATAGCTGGACATGAGCAGTCAGCCTCAGCAGTGAAGTATTAGGTGGAAGAAGAGAGAATGTTAGCAATTTACATTGGTGTGGTTTGTAATTAGAAGCAGTCAGCTAGTGACTAAATGATTGTAACACTGAAGAAATGCTAACTCATTCTATTTGACTGCTGTATAGTCTGTGCCCTCTGGACACATGGCAGTTGCTTGTCTGAAGGTGGATTCTTAACCAGCAGCTGCTAAATTCATAACAGGGTGGCTTTATATCAAGTAATAACAAGTTGGATCTTGTTTTACATTGGATTTGAACAGAAATAGCTGTTTCACTATATTGTCTTGGCTCCCTTGTAACTTCAGCTTTCATGCAACTGAGATCTTTGTTGGGTTCACAAAGTGGCTTTTTGTTTTCTGGTCAGACACGAAGGGCAGTTAGATTATCAATCACTGAGTTGCAATGTGTAACAGGCTTGTGCATCAGTTTACAACAATGATAAGACGGCAGCAATATGTTTGATTTACATGGGTGCTGATACAGCTGGTTTCTATTAATGGAGGACGTAGATAATCGTAAAAGGTTTACATAGGACATTTATTTAGTAAACCATTAGTGAAAAATGGACCGTGTGATTGGAGAGCTTTAAAAACAACCCGTGATGTCTGAACACAAACTTGTTTTTATGCCTAGAAAATTATTAACATTTGAATCTGGTGAAAACAACTGCCTTAACTCTTAGTGTGCTGTTTCCTTACTGTGACTTTAGCACTTGCAGGTCATATAGTACTGTTCTGAGCTCTGTGCTTACCTAGATGCATTTTATAGTTTGAACAATATAAATCCTTGCATTGTCTGATTTAAGATGTTCTTGTACTAATTTTGAACTTTATTGTTTCCAGAAGATTATGTAGCGATGAGCTTGATAATACGGTCAATAAGAATCCCAGGAAGCCAAGTGGTGACGATCAAAAAAACCATCCAGAAGAGCATACTATCGACTGTGGTGATATTGTGTGGGCTCTTGCTTTTGGTTCCTCTGTACCTGAGAAGCAGAGTCGCTGCGTGAACGTTGAATGGCACAGATTCAAGTTTGGGCAGGACCAGTTGCTGCTGGCAACTGGCTTGAGCAATGGACGTATCAAAATTTGGGACGTGTACACAGGTAACAAGATTCTGTAGACTTTATAAAGTTTCTGACAGATGATTAAAAACACAGGTGATAACACTTAGAATTACAGACATACAATTGCAAATAAGCATGCATATGTTAGCCACTTTACAGGTGCCAATAAAATCAAGTTGAACCCCTCAATTTTTGTGGTGTCTTCCATTTAGTTGGACTGCGATCCATTTCCTGAGGGTTACAGGCTTAGTCTGGGTATTGTTCTCTTGGTACCAGTATGATTGTCCAGTTGAGCCTGACCAGTGAAGACTGGACTACTTTTAAAGTGTAATTCTGTTCACTTTTTTTTCATTGTTGGATTTTTGCCCTCCCCTAACTGAATGCACCTAATCCTTAAATGCTGCCCAATAATAGTTAGCTGTGTCAGGGTGGAATCAATCTTCATACATTCTGACCCCTTATGGTTTAGTATTAAACAAATGTCAATGCAATCAGAAAAGTATAATCTTAATGGTGTTTTGATTCACTCAATTACTTAAATGTTGCCTGGAGTGCCTTGTGTTTTTGACAAGTACAGAATTTCTTTGTTTCATAATATTTGCTCTTTGTAACTTGCCTGTACTATAACTGCAAATTAGCTAGCATCTAACTACTCTGGTTTCTTATCTGGGTCCGAAAAATATATATCCCTTTTGAGAAAATAGCTTTTAATGTTTTTTTGTGGGATTTTAAACTGATGTTCTTTGGACTTTCTAACCATTCCTATTTGGAAGCAATATTGCGGTTAAACCTCAGCCCATCCACACCTTTGTATTTCCAGCTTGAACGTTCCTCAGATTTTAGCTTCTGAGATAAATACATAATTGTAAGCTTACCCAAGTGAACAGGCGCAGATGGTCTAATCCTCCAAGTACAATGATCTGTTGACTTAACCTTTCTGTCAGTATGCATTAGCAAGTATTCCATTTTTTGCTTATTTTTCTTCTTTCCTGGTTCAACTAAACCCATTATTTTCCATTTTCTTGTCCATAAGTAACACTCCTACGTGTTGGAGCAATGCCTTGGTGCATGTAATGAAGGATGGCATTAATTACTTGAAGCATGTGTGTGTTTCTTTTCATAAAGCAACAGCCTCTGTAGAACTGTTTTCAACAGTCCCTGATGCATAACCCAAAATGGCTGTCAGTTCTTGTATTTTCTGCTGCAGTCTTGTATCAATAAAATATGCACTCACTAGTCATTTAGTTCAATAAAAGGCAGTGTAATAGATGCATTAACTTTAGGTGGACAGGTATCATGGAAACCCTACAGTACAGAAAGAGGCCATTCGGCCCATCGAGTCTGCACCGACCACAATCCCACCCAGGCCCTGGCCCCATATTCCTACATATTTACCCACTAATCCCTCTAACCTACGCATCTCAGGACACTAAGGGCAATTTTTTTTAGCATGGCCAATCAACCTAACCCGCACATCTTTGGACTGTAGGAGGAAACCGGAGCACCTGGAGGAAACCCACGTGGACACGAGGAGAATGTGCAAACTCAACACAGAAGTGACCCAAGCCGGGAATCGAACCCAAGTCCCTGGTGCTGTGAAGCAGCAGTGCTAACCACTGTGCTACCGTGCCACCCTTTGGAGTGTTGAGAACTGCATGGTGCTAATTCTTAGAATGATTAAATAGCCATGTCCTAATTGGGCATGTTTTTTCTATTGGTCTTCGCGCCAAACTCATTGCACCCTGACTGTTATAAATCCACTCTTTCAATAGTGCATTTCTGTTTCTCAATTACTCAAATGTTGCTGTCAACATTTACATGGCTTAGTGGTTTAGACAACCATATGATTTCTTATTTTTAAAAGAGCTATGTTCAGTAGAAATTTGCTGATAAATGTAACTTTGATATTACCACTAAAAGGATAGTCTTGCCATAGTCTTAAACTGGCCAATCATCATGAACTCAGTTTGCAATCTTTCATGTACTTGAAATTCAATACAGCCTTCATGTTTCAGGTAAATTTCTCCTTAATTTGATGGATCACAATGAGGTTGTTCGTGATTTGACCTTTGCACCTGATGGCAGCCTTATCTTGGTATCTGCATCGAGAGATAAGACTCTGAGGGTCTGGGATCTTAAGGATGATGGTATGTTTCTTTTTCAATTTACTCTTGTATCAATTCTGAGAGAGCTTAAAAGTTAACTGCAGATGGCTGGAAGTTTGTATTGGTCATGCCTGTTCCAATCAAGGGATTGGAATTCCATTGTGCGGACACCATCTGCAGTCCTGTATTTGGGCTTGGGCATGCTCCTCAGAAGATTGCTTGGCAACAGAGGAGGACAATGCAGATGCGATAGACCAATTGTAAAGGGTTAAATTCTGAGCAACAGTTTTATGAACTTTGTATTCTTCCGTTTAAAGGTATACTAATTGAGGTTTTGAAAATAAGAAAGGGTCCCCCCCCCCAAAAAAAACTGGAGGAAACCCAGGATGAGGGGTCCATTGTAAAATCAGACTCAACTTTTTCAAAAATGAAATCAGAAGCACTTTTTCCACAGGAAGGCTAGTAGAAATATGATGTACACTCCCTCAAAAGGATGTACGTTCTGGGCTAATTTAAATTTTGAAGACTTCAATCGAAGTGAGGGTACTAAGGGAAATGTGAGGTACAGATCATCCATAATGAAATGGTAGGAAAGACTCAAAACCTAATCTGTTCCTATATTCCCTTGTTTTGATAACCAAATATTTTCCATTCTAAATATGCAGGATACTGTGAGCTCCCTCAGCTAAGATGATTAACTAGGTGTTTTCTTATTGTATTACTATCAAGTGAAAGTATGTGTGTGTGTGTAAAAAGTATTAAGAAACATGTTAACTTATCAATTTTCTTGATGTGTTCCATTCATTGTCATAATTTGGCAAAACTCTTCCTGTTATAATATTCCCTAAGAAGGGAATGTTTCTCCTTGCCCATGAAGCTTCTCGAGCTGGGTTGCTAACCAGAAATGTTTTGATCAGCACCAGACTACAATGTGATCAGGGTTTGGAGATCCAGTGGTGGTGGGGTACATTTTAGTTCTGACCTGCTGTCTCCACATTCTCAAACTGCACTTGCCTTGAAACCTTTGTCAGGCCACAATACTTGTCTAATGATGCAGGAGCAATGCAGCCACCAGTTCTATTAGGCCTATCTAGTTCACCTGTGCGAGCCATGATGCACCAGTCAGCATAACTTTTCAGATTTGGATTGCAAATTGCTAAAGTTTAGGATTTCTTGATCATTACCTCATTTCTGCTTGGGGGCAATGGTCAAATTAAATTGAAAGGTCGATCTGTCCTTTTGGGGGATATTTTTGAATGCTTCTGCTTTAGTTTCATACTGAGAAACATGTATGGAGCCTTGGTTTGTTGGGCTGGATCATCCTAGACTTCAGATTCCATTATCTCTTTTACAGGCAATATGGTGACTGTAATGAGGGGACATCACAACTGGGTTTACTGCTGTGCCTTCTCCCCAGATTCAACTATTCTGTGCTCTGTTGGAGCTGGGAAAGCGGTATGTGTGGAAGTTCCTCTTTTTTTAAAACTGGAAATTGTTGTTTGATGCATTTAGTTGGTGCTTATAATCTAGCATGTGGCTGTTTGATTTTATACATCATAGAATCTCAATCAACTTGATACATAATTTGCTCGGTGTCATCAAAATTTAGTTACGCAAGTATTGTGTGCACCGTAGTATTGCAATGTGCAGGAATCCTTCAAAATGTGTAACTCAAATGTTAGAATCAAGCTTTAATGATGGTATTAGCATTCTGCTAATCCAACCCTCAGGCTGTATTATTACATATTAGCATAGTGCCTATAATTGAGAAGTTATTAAAGCTACTTTTTAAAATGAGTTTTTGGCGCCTTGCTGCAGCTGACATTTGCAGAATATATTTGAACTGGTTTGACTATTGGATGTGACTTCTTGTCCGTGCATTGATTTTGATAACTTTCTGGCATTGTTCTGGACCAATATTCTAATAGATTGTAATTTTAGATACAGTATGTAGAAGCGCTAGCTTTTCATGCTTTTGAAATTACCATTAAAAAAATTTGGGTAGTGGCAAAGAATAGTCTTGCTTTTTATTTACTACTTCAAAGAGAATTTTGAAACATCTACTCTGGAGTTTCCTCTTGTGTTTTTCCCCCAAAAAACTAAATGCTGCCTTATCTTTTGGCTGGTTTATTCTTTGTGTTTGAATAAGAGGATAGATGAGGAACCTACTCCAAGGCTTCTGCCAGATGAAATTGTGAGATATAGGGAGGGGATGGGCAGGCTTATTATGTAAGAATGCCCCTGGGTAATTATCTTGGGGCCCTCAACCCATGTAGGCAAACATAAAGAATCCTTAGGACATCTTCTGAGAACGGCTGGTTCTCATTGGGAACTTCTGTGCTCAACCAGCCTAAAGAACACTGGAGTTGTCCAAGTGCTGCATTTCCCAGGTCCGTTCTTTAATTTTTGATGCAGAGTAATAAGTAAGGTGTCCATAACCTCCCCCCTGATTCTGCACACTGCTGTAAAGTTCAATAACCGAATCATTTTGCGAAAGAAACATGGATCAAATCGGGTGCATTTAATTCCCTCTAATTCTTGCACAATTTCTTTTAGAAACCTAGAAGAATCAGAGCAGGAGGAGGCCATTCGGCCCTTCAAGTCTGCTCCACCATTCATTATGATCATGGCTGATCATCCAACTTGATAGCCTGATTTCTCCTCCTCCCATAATATCCATTGATCCCCTTCACCGTAACGTAAACTGTTTCAGCCTCAACTACTTCCTTTGGCAGTGAATTCCATAGGCTGACCACTCTCTGGGTGAACATAGAACATAGAACAGTACAGCACAGAACAGGCCCTTCGGCCCACGATGTTGTGCCGAGCTTTATCTGAAACCAAGATCAAGCTATCCCACTCCCTATCATCCTGGTGTGCTCCATGTGCCTATCCAATAACCGCTTAAATGTTTCTAAAGTGTCTGACTCCACTATCACTGCAGGCAGTCCATTCCACACCCCAACCACTCTCTGCGTAAAGAACCTACCTCTGATATCCGTCCTGTATCTCCCACCACGAACCCTATAGTTATGCCCCCTTGTAATAGCTCCATCCACCCGAGGAAATAGTCTTTGAACGTTCACTCTATCTATCCCCTTCATCATTTTATACACCTCTATTAAGTCTCCCCTCAGCCTCCTCCGCTCCAGAGAGAACAGCCCCAGCTCCCTCAACCTTTCCTCATATGACCTACCCTCCAAACCAGGCAGCATCCTGGTAAATCTCCTCTGCACTCCCTCCAGCGCTTCCACATCCTTCCTATAGTGAGGTGACCAGAACTGCACACAATATTCCAAATGTGGTCTCACCAAGGTCCTGTACAGTTGCAGCATAACCCCACGGCTCTTAAACTCCAACCCCCTGTTAATAAAAGCTAACACACTATAGGCCTTCTTCACAGCTCTATCCACTTGACTGGCAACCTTTAGAGATCTGTGGATATGGACCCCAAGATCTCTCTGTTCCTCCACAGTCTTCAGAACCCTACCGTTGACCCTGTAATCCACATTTAAATTTGTCCTACCAAAATGAATCACCTCACATTTATCAGGGTTAAACTCCATTTGCCATTTTTCAGCCCAGCTTTGCATCCTATCTATGTCTCTTTGCAGCCTACAACAGCCCTCCACCTCATCCACTACTCCACCAATCTTGGTGTCATCAGCAAATTTACTGATCCACCCTTCAGCCCCCTCCTCTAAGTCATTAATAAAAATCACAAAGAGCAGAGGACCAAGCACTGATCCCTGCGGCACACCCCTAGCAACCTGCCTCCAATCCGAAGAAATTTCTCCTCCCTGCTTTAGCAAGCTGGGGAAAATGCTTGTGCAGACGGTCTAAAATTGGGTTCATGTCTGCTTGATTTATTGGAAACAGGCGTTTGAAAGTGAGATGAGAATTATAAAGGATGCCCCTTTTTAATTTTTTAAATTGCAGTTTAGCTGTTTCATTTTATTTTATTTTAAAATGATTTGACATGTTTGATTTCTGATCTACAAGAATGTTCACCAAAACATTTCCACCTGTTCTACTCTGCAGTCGTGTATTTATATTTTTAAATAATTATGTGCACCTGAGGTACTATATGACCAAATCTGAGAAAAGCTGCTTCATTTTGAAAAGTATCTAAAATCCAATAGTCAAACTTGAAGTTGTAAATGATGCAGGCTGTACATTAGTTCATGTATTTGTAAGCTGTGGAACTTCAGTTTATGTTTCAGGATTATTTGATGAAAGGGGAAAGCTAACCTCAAATTAAATTGACTCTATTTTAAAACCTGGAATCCTGTCTTCAAACGCTTTCTAGATGCTAATACGGTAAAGCATAACATTTCCCGCCGTCTTATTCTCTGCAGCTTTAAGTGCTGCCAATCATTTGGACTGAGCAGGAAAAGTACTGTTTTTAAAACACTCCCTGTTGCATCTTTTTTGGGTGTCTATTCCTGAAGTGTAAACTTTTGCTTCTGCATCTTTGGTAATGGCTCATTTTAAAGACAGATTGAGTGTAGCTTAACAGGTCCATTAGAATTGTTGAAATGTAGATGTACAGTCTTGGCTAGAAATAGCTCATTAGTTTTCATTTCACTGTAAACCTCGTTCCTTAAAATGAATTTGAGCACAGATAGTGTTCTGATCAAGTAAATGCATTTGAAATTTAATGTTTACTTGTCATTGAAGTTCCCAGCTGAGTAGAGCAATCCTCTCAAATTGGTGAAATTCCTGTTAGTGTTACCAAGCTAATCGTCTCTTCACCCTCACCAAAAATGGTTAAGACTCACGTTTGGGTAAATATCCAAAAACACTCATTTTGAAGGGCAACACAGTGGTTAGCACTGTTGCCTCACAGCGCCAGGGACCCGGGTTCAATTCCTAGGTGGGGGTCACCCTATGAGGAGTTTGTATGCTCTCCCCATGTCTGTGTGGGTTTCCACTGGGTGCTCCGGTTTCCTCCCACACTCCAAAGATGTGCGGGTTAGGCTGATTGGCCATGCTAAGTTGCCCCTTAGTGTCAGGGGGGTTAACAGAACATGGGGTTACAGGGATAGGGCCTGGGTGGGATTGTTGTCAGTGCAGGCTTAATGGGCCAACTAGCCTCCTTTCGTAGGGATTCTGTGATTCTACAGCGTACCTTGTCCAAGTAACCATCAATGGGAGCCTAAGCTGTGGGTATTTTGGCATAGGGTGATATTCTAGCCAAATTTAGTTTCTTATGGCCCAACTTTCTACTTAGAAGGAATCACTGCTAGGATTAGCAGTCTCACTGTTCAAAGACCTGTCCATGTAAGAGCCAAATGGGTTCTTTCTGTGCTCTAAGCTACTTTGGTTCTTGAGATCAATTATAGTATTGTGCCTCTCCCAACAACAGTCAGCTTATAGACAAGTAGTGAACCTAGACTTTTGGTCAAATGGCTCAGCTTCTCAATAAGAGGTGTACTCCACTCGGCTGTCAGGGGAGCCGATTGCATATTTAAGTCTGGATACATTTAATCCCCTTTTAGTTGCTTTACTTTTTACAGTTGTGGCTTTCCTTTGTTTTGTCTGCCCCAGGTAGTGGCAGTTGTGTTGGTATTGAAGTAGTGTGCTCCCCGGTCCAGTCACGCTGCACAGGGAAGGGCATTGGCAGGAGTAATAGCTGTGTAAAAGGGGAGTGTCTCTGACGAGGCTCGTCAATATTCACCGAGGATGGGAGGGTAAGGCATGAATGGGTGCTGGTTGATGCCCACTGTGTTCTGTTTTTGGCAAAGATTTTATGCATCCAATGCCTCCTAGTTTGGCAGATTGTAGCGCACTTGATTTTTATTTAAAACTACCTGGCTATGGGTTTGGCCTCCGCATTTGGCAACTCCGATTTTCCCCACCAATTTAACCTGAATGAGGAGAAACTGTGGGCTGGCAAGCACATGGGCAGCAAACCCTAGACTGTTTCCAATGACTCTTGTAAACTTTTGCAGGACATGTAATTTTCACAATACTCTGTTGTGACCTGGACTGAAGTGATCGTTCAAAACCAGTAATGTGAATTGGCCAGTTTCTCCGTGTCTAATATTAATTTATGGATAACGACGTACTGCTGAACATTTTAACAGAAATATTTAACCTTTTTTCCCCCCATTTTACTAAGTATTTTTTTCCTCTTTAGATCTCCCGCAGCATGTACCATTCCTGGCAAAGGGTGGGCAGGCGACCTGCTCCCTGGCCTCTGACAATGTTACCAGAAGGTGTGTGTGAGCAGCCCAGGATAACTTCCTTGTTTTTTTGGCTTTTTTTCCACCCTCTTCCTCCTTTTTAATGGGAGGGACTTGACTTCAGCTTGGTTCTTCCCCCCCCCCCCCCCCCCCCAGACAGCCTGGGTAAGATCGGGAATGCTGCGTGGGCAACCACAAGTGTGAACCTATGTTGTAAAACTCCCACTGGAGCACCTGCCAACTGCACCACTGGGTTGCCTACTGTGAATACTGTTTTAAACACGCAGTGTGTATGGTAGAGCTTGCTTTTATTTCTATTTCCAAAGAATGTAGAAATGTGCAATGTTGTAAAGTGACCATCTGTGAATTGTAGTTGGAGGTTAAATCAGTACCAAGCTAATTATCGTGATACATTCTTTTGGAGTAGATTAGTGAACCTAGACTCCCGGTCAGTGAATTTGTCCACTGAGTAGCTGGGACACACCAAGGAGATTGTAAGTTCAATCCTCTGTCTGTGTTGTGTTAGCTGATTTCAGCCAAGGCAGTGTTAAGGCTGCTGTGTTTGGTCTTGCCATCCCTGAGATGAGTGGGGGAAATTGGTTGGGATTCCTGCCTTTTGATCCCAGCTCTCACAATAAGTGTGCATGTGTGGAGTTCAGGTGAGGATAGGACTGTGCTCTGCTGTGATGTACTCCAGCTTGTTGGCACTTGCTGTCTAGATTAGCACTTGAGCGGTTACTTTGGTGTGGAACTGGAGGGTAGCCAGTGCCTGAGAAACTGTCTCCCAGTTGTAGAGTGGCAGGAATACAGCCTTTAGCCTGTGACCACGACATCAATAAATTATTGCAATTTTTGAGGACATGATATCAGTTTGCTACCTCATTTTGTATACCAGAAGAAACGCACAATAACCATTCTTAAAATCCGTTGCAATTGTGACCAAGTATTTGCTTCCCTTTGTAAGCATTTTGTATAAAATATATCTCACATTTTAATCAACTTAGAACTTTTTTTTTTTGCAATGTCCGTTCTTAAAGTAAGTACTTTTGGCAGATTATTTTGAATACCCAGTGGGGAAAATTTGATTTTTGAGCCACTGGAGCTGCGCCTATCTGATCTTTTAATTTCTCCCACTTACGACTGTAACTCCAAAGATGTGTGGGTTATGTGGATTGGCCATGCTAAATTGCCCCTTAATGTCCCGGGGTGTTTAGGTTAAAGGGATTAGCAGGGTAAATGCGGGGATAGGGCCTGGGTGGGATTGCTGTCGGTGCAGACTTGATGGGCTGAATGGCCTCCTGCTGCACTGTAGGGATTCTATGAATTCACACCCCACTTGAGCAAGTAGACTGCCCAGACTTTGCCGTTACGGCGTGCACTGCCACTTTTCTCTGAGGTGGAGAAGGCACAGTTGTAGTTCTCAAAATAACTGTTACATGGCTGCAGGAGGTACCAGGCAAAGGCCAACTGGCTCCATCCTGAAGGAGGGGAGTCCAAACTGTAACTGGATCACTGTTCTTGAGTGGAATTAGAGGCCCTGGGAGCAGGTCACCTATCCCCCCTCTCTCTCCTCTGGAGGGTACAATGGCCCACTCGGTCCGCAGGAAGGGTGGAGAAATTGAGAATTCCTATAACTTGCCTGAAATCCTATCTTGATCGTGCAACATAATGTCGTCATAGTATTTTGTACTCTGTACAGTTTGTCTGTAACTGAATCGTCTGGTTAATGTACTGTTGTAACTCTAATACTGTAACTCTAAATGTAATGTTGTAGCCTCAGTTTTGTTGTTTGCCAAAGGATTGTTCCTTTAGGCCGTCAAACATGTTCTTTTCTCTTGCAGTATCTGCTGTTTCATAGGCTCTCGCTCCTGATGAAAACGTTTTGTAAACACACGTGAACTTTAACTCTGAATGGAGGTTCCGTTGGAGTAACAAAATGTTATGCTTAAGTTACCTGTACTGTATTTTTTCTAATTATATATAAATTATATAATACTGAAGAGTTAACTTTCAATTGGGAGATGTAATTAAAGTAAACTTGTAAAATTGTTTAAAATATAGAGGCATCCTTTGAGGATGTTAAAATGTTGGATTTGTTATTTAGAATAAATAGTTTGAGTTATAGCTGGCATGTTTGCAATTATCGCTTTTTAAAATTTTTATTTGCGGTTATGACACTGAGCATATCGATTGGAAGTACTGTATAATTCAAACTGCTTGATCGTGTGAAAACTTGTACTAAACCTGTTGTAAGTTATAAATTAACTAACTAGATCGTGTTTGGGAAGATTAACCATGAACTGGAGCTGTAAACCACGACTCTCTCATTGCAGGTTTTTCTTTGGAACATGGAAAAGTACACCATGATTCGTAAACTAGAAGGTCACCTTAATGATGTGGTATCATGTGAATTCTCTCCTGACGGAGCATTATTGGCTACAGCCTCATATGATACACGAGTTATTGTCTGGGATCCACACAGAGGCAGTATTTTGTTGGAGTTGGGGTAAGTGACCATGGCACCCTTTCCCAGTGTGGGATAATGCAGCCGGGAATGTCATTGTGAATGAGCACTGAATCTTCTTTCCCATCCTCTCCTGGAGGTGTGGATTTCATTTTGGGCTTTGTACAAGCTTGTATTTGGACATTATGCTCACCATTACTTTAATGCATTTCATCTGGAGTTTCCAAGATGTGTCAGCAATACTGAAGAACTAGCTTTCCTATGTTTAAAATGTCAACAAACTTCATCTAAGCCAGCTGGATATGTGCAGTATAATATAACATCCAAACAGCTGTGTATTCCACCCCTCCCCACTAAATTGAGCTGTGTGGGTGGTTATTGGCAAAGCGGGTATGGGAAATATCTCGGATTATATGATTTATATTATATTATATGATTCTATGATTTCTATGATTCTATGATTATTGACCCAGTGAAAGAATGTTCATGAGTTCATACAATCCCTATAGTGCCGAAGCAGCCTGTTTAGCCCATTGAGCCTGCGCTGACTCTCCAACAGAGCATCCCACCCAGACCCTAACCCAGTGATCCCATGTATTTGCTCCACTAATCCCCCTAACCGTCACATCTTGGGACACTAAGGGGCAATTTAGCGTGGCCTGTCCACCTAATCTGCACACCGTTGAACTGTGGGACGAAACCAGAGCACCCGGAGGAAACCCACACAGACACGATGAAAACATGCAAACTCCACACTGACAGTGACCAAGGACAGGAATTGAACCTGGGACCTTGGTGCTGAGATGCAACAGTGCGAACCGCTGTGCACAAAAGTCAATGTTTTTGTTTTTGCTAAACAACCAATCTGATCAAATCACTTATTGAATTTTCTATCTGACCAGAAGAATCAATAAGATGCACTAAATCTACTGGCTCTACAAGTTTTACTGTTAAACTAATGAAGCTTTGTACATGCTAATTAAAGTTTATGTCATCAAAACATTCAGCTTTGTCATTTGAGAACCTGAGTATGGGGGGAGTTGGTTTCATAATGAGAATTCAAACTCGCTGAACTTTTGGGATCTGGCTTTTCCCTAATGATTGTGGCAAATAAATGTGCTTTTTGAGTATTTGACCTAAAAAGTTTGTTTGGGCATGTGCTGTATTGCATTTGCGCTTTCTATTAGTTGGTAAGTGGGAAGCAATTAGGATATCTAATGGATTGGACTGTTTCTGCTCTGCCTTTTCAGACATCTGTTTCCACCTCCAACTCCAATATTTGCTGGTGGAGCGAATGATCGCTGGGTGCGTTCTGTTGCCTTTTGCCACGATGGTTTGCACATCGCTAGCATTGCTGATGACAAGTAAGTGGACAATTAAGTACCTTGAATTCCTGCTCTGGGACCAGAAAGTACTACTTTGGGGTGGGGGGGGGGGGAGAAAGTACAACTTTGGGGTTGGGGGGGAGAGAGGTGTGTGTGCGTGCGTAAATGGAAACGTATTTTAGAGGTAATCCCTTTGTATTTGAGGAGGAAGGTGTCCATCAGTTCCATCGGGCAGCACGGCCCTAGAGATCTTGAAATTCAATGCATTAATTCAGTTAGCTGTAACATATAGTGGAAAACTTTGGGGCAAAATACTGCGGATCCTGGAATCTGAAACTAGAACACAAAATCTCAGCAGTCTGGTGGCATCTGTGGAGAGAGAATTGAGCCAATGTTTCAAATCTAGGTGACCCTTTGTTAGAGCTCTGATGTAGAAAAGTGAAAACGTGGCCATTCAGATAGTTGGTCAGTTGACTCCAGTTCGATCCCATCCACATCCTTGCCCTCTTAGGTTGTGAATGGAGGGTCAGGGAAGCATTGGAAATTGATTTGTAGAGTATTGTAGAGTTGATAATGGTTAGCTGTCACTCTTGGTGTTACGGGCACATGTTTCAATCTCTGCCTCAAAGATACCTGTGTTCATTATGTTTCTCGGTTTGTGAATTGCTGCCTGGCTCTGGGGATAAAATCGCTGAAGCACGGTCATTTGGATAATATTTGAGTTGGAGCTGGATTTGGGCCAGAAGTAGTTTGACTGCTGAAAGCTGCTGGCAACGTTTTAGTTTGAGAATTGGAAAGGCAGGCTGAACTGTTCTTGTTCAGAAAATAAAAATATTGAAGGGACTTCCAAGATTCTATTCTCTCCCAAGTCATTTTCTAAACCCAGTAGCTGTTTGCCCTGTGTTCAGCTGTACAGATGAATATTGTCAGCCTGCAGATCCAACTTGCTGCCTCACTGCGCCAGGGACCCGGGTTCAATTCCCAGCTTGGGTCACTCTTGGGTCTCCCCGTGTCTGCGTGGGTTTTCTCCGGGTGCTCTGGTTTCCTTCCACAGTCCAAAAGGCATGCAGGGTAGGTGCATTGGCCATGCTAAATTCTCCCTCCGTGTACCTGGAACAGGTGCTGGAGTGTGGCGACTAGGGGATTTTCAATGACTTCATTGCAGTGTTAATGTAAGCCTACTTGTGACACTAATAAACTTTAAACTCCTGCAGTTGAAAACAGGAGTGCTTTTCAAATGCTTTAGTAGCAGGTTTTTTGTAACAGCTGGAAATTTTAAATATTTTCATTTAATCGGATTAAACGGACTTTTTATCCCGTTGATAACCTATTATACTCGTGTTTGTTGAGTGATTTGTTTTCTTGTGTTAACTAAAGTTGACTCTGAAATACCTTCTGTGTAAATATTTTTATTGGATTAATTCTAATCGTGAATTGAACACAGCTAGCCTTGGTGAGTTTACACATGCAACAACATAATATCTCCGTAAAACCAATTTAGTTTTTCATTCCTTAAATTCCAAGGCTTTATCTTAACATTGTCTACTGTTGCTCTGATTGGAAGATTAGATGTCAACACAGTTCTCTGAAGTTTGCATGTTAGAATTGTGAAGATTCATCAAACATGCAGTGCCTATGAAGAGCTGTTGCCCCCCCCCCCTGCAAAATGCTTGTTATTGCAGTCCCACAATATAAACCCCACAGTCTCTCCAATCGGACAAGTGACATTATCCTTTGGATTTGTTATGATGGAAAATTTGGTGGATTTGTCAGCTGCCATTACTCCAAGATACATGTCCTACTTGTAAAGTTTTGTACTAGTTACTATCTGTGTAAAGCTGACACGTTTTGTTTGTTTCAGAATGGTGAGATTCTGGGGGATTGGTGGCGATTGCCCTGCAGAGGTTGCTCCTCTAAGTAATGGACTGTGTTGTGCCTTTTCTCCAGATGGTAGTGTTCTTGCTACAGGGTAGGTATATTAATATCCTGACCTTCAGCAGTGATTCATATCAGAAAAATATTTACCATCCTGTTTTTCCCCCTGCTCTTGGTGAAAAGGTGAGTGATGCCATTGTGTCGATGCTTTAGGGTAATTTTGTGTAGAGCTGAGGAACATTGTAAAGAGCAGTCCAGATACTAGGAACTCCCAGGTTAAAATCGAGGTGCTAGAAAACCAAATTATTGGATGCAAACTTTTTATCTTCTGAACCAGATTTACTTTTATTTGTCCTGAACACTACTGAAGTTATATGGTTTGTTTTGAGATTTGGCAATTTTTATTTTCCAAAGTTCGATTTGATATATTTCTACACTTTTTCAACCACTAAGTGAAAATTAACTTGGTATCCAATGCCATTTTAATGATGAATAGTACCTGTATCTCTTTACTGAAAACAAGCTTTGTTTTGCTGTCCACACTGTTGCTGTTCTGTTAAGGTGGCAAGGTGCTTGCTCCCAGGTCTTGCTGTGCTCATGAATGTCCTGTTTAATCCAGTATTCCCTTTATGATCAACATTGAACTCATGGTCTGCTTTTTGAATGTTTTAAGGATTATGACAATCGTGGAATATTGGGCTCCTCGCTTGTATGGCTGTTGGAAAGTCTTTACTTGGCAATGACTAGTGTGCAATGGTTTATGCTTAAGATTTAATTAATATACTTGGTGGTCATTCTTTCCAAGTCACCCCTTATCCTCCTTGTTTAAATTGAACCCTGGGTCGGGCTATATAATTTTCACATCTGTGAGCTCTTTCAAAAGTACACAAGTGTTGTAGTTGATGATTGCTTTTACTTTCCTCCCCCAGGACCCAAGATGGTAGTGTTCACTTCTGGGCCACTCCCAAGCATGTCCCTAGTCTTCAGCATCTCTGTCGCATGGCTCTACGAAGAGTGATGGTCACCAGCTCTGTTGAGAGCCTGCCTATACCACCAAAGATAGTTGACTACCTAACATATCTCACAATCTGACCATTTGGAGCTGCGTAACTTCCAAAAGGCTATGGTGCATGTTGCTTTTATTGTATAGATGTAGACAAGCAGGTACATTTTGCTGCCTTGTAAACGATGAAGTTTTCAGCTATTTGCAGTGAGGTCAGTTCGTACAGATCCCTTTTTCTACAAACTGTACATATTCTGTAAACTTGTACCATTATATATAAATATCAGCATGTATCCTGGTTATTTTCTATTGTTGTTGTTGATGGTCCAATCTACTTTGTAAATAAATGTTTTGTGGTAGGTTTTGTAAATGTAGTGTTGTGGAGATGAGAGGGGTTTGGTAGATCTTTCATAGTCTGCAACTGAGGAAAAAATTGTCATGTCAACTGCCAAAGACTTGAACCTTTGCTTTTATAAACCATCAATTACAGACAAGCTGTACTACATTTCAAATGTGAATTTATATATTTTTGTTCTTTGAGTATTAAAGAAAGGGTTGAGTTTTATCTGTTGGTGTTTTATTTAATCTGTTTTTTTCTTCTGTCGTGTACCTGCGGGTTTCCAGTCACTTTTTTTTCTGTTTCATTCTCGTGAGGTGACCACCACCTTTTTAAGCTGCTCTCCTGTGGGGCTGAGGAACATGGTGGCTCACAAATGGCTGAGTGCTAATCTTTCAAATCTTCAGAACTCTAATGTTAAGCAAACTGAAGTCTAAGCTAATTTACATTTTGCAGGAGGACAATTAAATAACCGGAGGCTAATCACCCTGACAAAAAGTAACTAATTTGAGGTACATCCTCGCCCAGCCTGCCCAATTAGTTTCTAGAACAAGTCTCGACACTCTTCGCCTTTGTAAACATTCTTGATCTTTGAGGTACTCTATATTCAACTTGTGTGTTGCTTGTGCACAGATCTCTTGCATGTAGCATCTGTCAAGTATTCTGTTTGATTCCATCCAGCTTGCAGGCTCAGTTGAAGACTGAATGGTAGGTATTCTCAATGCACCTTTTGTAGAACTTTTAAAATGCTTTGAAGGTTTAAAATGCACCATGTACATATCCAAAAGAGAAAATGCTGGAAGATCTCAGCAGGTCTGACAGCATCTGTAAGGAGAGGAAAGAGCTGATGTTTCAAGTCCAGATGACTGTTTGTCAAAGCTAAAAGACATGGAAAGTGGAATATATACATATCCATTGGCTGCCCTGAAGATCAGACCAATGGATCTCATCTAAGCTCTGCAGTCCTGCCTATCCAGTCGTGAATCGTGGTGGACAATTAAACAACTCACTGGAGGAGGAGCCACAAACATCCCAATCCTCAATAAGCCCAGCTCAATGTTTAAATCAACAGCTGGAAGTTCAGAGTGAATGATCCTCCTCCAGTGGCCCCTAGCATCTCCGATGCCAGTCTCCGGCCAATTCACTCCACGTGATATCAAGAAACGAACATGGTAGTTTTATCAATAACAAACATGGGGAGGTGATGGCATAGTGACATTATCACTGAACTGTTAATCCAGCAACTCGGCTAATGTTCTGGGAACTTGGGTTCAAAGCCTGCCATGACTGATGGTGGAATTTGAATGTAATTTTTTTTAAAATCTGGAATTAAGGATCCACTGCTGACCATGAAACCATTGTCGGAAAAACCCGTCTGGTTTACAAATGTCCTTTAGGGAAGGGAATCTGCTGTCCTTGCCTAGTCTGGTCGACACGTGACTCCAGAGCCACAGCCATGTTGACTCAAGTGCCCTCTGAACAAGGACAACTGGAATGGGCAATAAATGCTGGCCAGGCAGCGATGAAGACAGGGTAAATGGCAGAGCAAAGGTAAGCAGCGTGTCAAAGGACAACCTGAGACATGTAACAGATGCTTCTCGGGCAGACTAGGGAGTAGAAAAAGATGGAAAGAGATTTTAAAAAGGTGGCATGATGAAAGAAATGAAAATCAATTTTTAAATTAAGATGGAAATGGGGTCAAGGTGAAGGAGAGTTCATGCTGTGAAGTTGAACTCCATGTTAAGTAAAATTGAACACTAATTTTCTGTGCTTTTTGAATTCTGATGACTAAATTGATTATTTCGGTGGCACAGTGGTTAGCACTGCTGTCTCACAGCACCAGGGACCCGGGTTCAATTCTGGCCTCGGGTCACTGTATGGAGTTTGTGCGTTCTCCCCGTGTCTGCGTGGGTTTCCTCCAGGTGCTCCAGTTTCCTCCCACAGTCCAATGATGTGCGGGTTAGGTTGATTGGCCATGCTAAATTGACCCTAGTGTCTGGGGATTAGCAGGGTAAGTATGTGGGGTTTACGGGGATAAGGCCTGGGTGGGATTGTGGTCGATGCAGACTCGGTGGGCCAAATGGCCTCCTGTACTGTAGAGGTTCTATGGGATTCTATTTTATGTGGGATTCCCTCAATTTACAGCAATTAGGTTTTGTCGGCTCCAATGTGTGCACTTCCACTTCAGCCGTAGAATAATTTTGTTATACCCAGTATGATGACTGATACTTACAAAAATGATTATAAGGCACAACAATTCCAATGAGAGATTGGCTAATGTGACTGGGAAAGTTCTGGGTTGAGTGTGGATTGATTACCTCCTAGTTTATGTAGTTAAAAGAGTCAACTTTTACCTGTCTCGTGAAGTGACCTTTTTCATATCCTGTTCTCCCCTAGAGAATGTTACAGTTAACTAACAATTCGATTCGAGCTGCATGAACTCTCCTTCCATGGCCACCATGCCTGGAGTGGAACTTAAACACAGGGCATTCGGTTCAGAAGCATGAACGCACGGGCACTGGGCGGTAGCCTGAATTTGGAAACAATTACAACTGTGCTCTGACTTTATAAGTAGGTAGTTAACTGGATTTCTGCTTGTCAAGGCACTGCTTAAACATTTCTGTTGAAGGATCTCTTTTCAAAAGGCATAATCTGGGACGCCCAATTTAAAATTATAATGCAAGAATGTGAAACATAGCAAGGATATTTTAATGTTTTAAAACTTTAATGTTTTTAACAGCAAGTATTTACTTGCAGGTGGTTATACCTGCTTTGCAATGCTGAGTCTATCTGCCTCTGGCAGGATCATGGAGAGATCCAGGGACAGTAGTGCATGGTGAAAGTGCTAGGAGTTAGGTTGCAGATCAGTCATAGTCCAACTGAATGTTGGAATAGGCTTGAGGGAATAAATGGATTCCTGTTCTTCCTATTTGAACAGAAGCAAAGGACAGTAGAGCAGGAGCATAGGGAGGGCAGAGCGTTCCACGTGCAGGAGACTGGAGCGAACAGTAATGTAGAGGGAGGAGCGAGCAGGGACACAGGAGAAAAGCATTCATCCCTGTTCAGTCACCTGTTTCACTACCTCATATGGTCAACCTTGCATTGCACACCTGGGAGATATCTGCAGTTTGACACGCCGTGTGCTTCTCTGGGCTTCCTCCAGAGAGCTCACCAAGGTACGCAACAGCAACTCCAGACCTCACTTTCACTGAACCGCTTACTCAAATTCAGTGTCGCAGAGAGTTGGAGCCGATCCCCACAGACACTGGGCACTAAGCAGGGTCCACCCAGGGCAGGATCTCAGGACACACCCACACAAACTGAGGGGCAATGGCCAGTCTACTTAACCTGCACATGTTGGAGTGTGGGAGGAAACCGGAGCACCCGGAGGAAACACACACACACGGGGAGAATGTGCAGACTCTGCACAGACCTGAGGCCAGAATCACAATTGAACCCAGATCCCTGCAGCTGTGAGGCAGCAGCGCTAACCACTGTGCCACCCTGAAACTCCAAACTGTCTTGTACTATCCCTCAGGGTGCCTGCTGGGGGCTAATCTTGCCAATATCCCAACTCACCCTCCTCAGTGTTGACCCTGTGCAATCCATCATTTAACAGCCAGCATCGCCTCTCTCAGAATGTCTGTTCTCTTGTGAGCAAGACCCTTGCCAGGTATGAATGCATTGTGGACGATTGCACCAAAGTCACAGCCTTGTGAAACCTGGCAAAAGACTCATGACACTTCATAGAATCCCTATGGCAGAATGAGGCCATTCAGCCCATCAAACCTGCACCAACAATTCCACGCAGGTCCTATCCCCATAACTGCACGTATTTACCCTGCTAATCCCCCTGTCACTAAGGGGCAATTGAACCTTAACCTGAGCACGCGGAGGAAACCCACGCAGACACGGGGAGAGTGTGCAACTCCACACAGACAATGACCTGAGGCCGGAATTGAACCTGGGTCCCTAGTGCTCTGAGGCAGAAGTGCTAACCACTGTGCCACCGTGCTGCCCAACCTTCCCTCATCAACATACACACCTTCAAAATAAAGCTCCACTGGAAATACAGGCCTTGTCCTTAACAGAGGTTCACTAATACTATAGATTGGTTTAGAAGCTTCACATACAAATACCTAACTAACTTAAAATCCATATTTTTCTTCCCTAATGAGTACATGAAAACTTGATAAATCATAGAATCCCTTCAGTGCTGAAGGAGGCCATTCAGCCCATCGAGTCTGTACCAACCACAATCCCACGCAAGCCCTATTCCCATGACCCCACACATTTACCCTACTAATCCCCCTGACACTAATGTGGCAATTCAGCATAGCCAATCCACCTAACCAGCACACCTTTGGACTGTGGGAGGAAATCGGAGCACCCGGAGGAAACCCACGCAGACAACGTGCAAACTCCACACAGACAGTGACCCCAGCCAGGAGTCGAACCTCAGTCCCTGGCGCTGTGAGGCAGCAGTGCTAACCACTGTGCCACCGTGCCGCTCCTTCACCTGAGATAGTACCAACAAATCCTGACTGGTAGGTGCTTAGACCAGATCCTAGTTAATATTCTCCCTTAATGGATTCTGCGGTTCTGAAGTAGATGAACAATGTGCATGCAGTGTGCAAGTTTGATCCTTAATGTGTGTTGTGTTAGCATTATTGAAACTGGAAAAGCAGTCAAAGTATTCGGGCCAAAGGGAGGAGTTTCCTGCTCCTGATTAATATGCAATGTTTTTTTCTGTGGAGATCGACACACGGCAATGTGTGTTGCAACGATGGCCCTTTGTGGTCAACAGCTTCTGACATTGCACAGACACACACAGGAGGACTGGCAACCTGGGCAAGCATTGGAATAGAGTGCAGGATGGACCGAAGGGCCTTTTCTATGCTGTATGACTCTATGGAAACATGTGGATGATTGCCAGAGAGAGAGAGTTCGGGGAAAAGACTAGAATAACTTCCCAATCTGGAGAGGAAACATTAGTAAGACAATCTTATAGAGATGTAGAACACAACTGAAGGAATGAGAAAAGTGAAACTAAAATGTTGCTATAAAGTAAGGACAAAGAAAGTTATAGAACAGGAACAGGCCCTTCGGCCCTCCAAGCCTGCACTGACCATGCTGCCCGTCTAAACTAAAACCCCCTATCCTCCTGGGGACCATATCCCTCTATTCCCATCCTACTCATGTATTTGTCCAGACGCCCCTTAAAAGTCACTATCGTATCCGCTTCCACTACCTCCCCCAGCAGCGAGTTCCAGGCACCCACCACCCTCTGTGTAAAAAACTTACCTCGTACATCTCCTTTAAACCTTGCCCCTCGCACCTTAAACCTATGTCCCCTAGTAATTGACTCTTCCACCCTGGGAAAAAGCTTCTGACTGTCCAAATAATTAAATGGCAAGAATAGGTTCCAAGGAGCAGGTTCGCAATAGGGTAAGGTAAATATAAAACCGATTAACAGAATAACCAACACATTGGTTAGACTTCCAGATATGATGTGGAGATGCTGGCGTTGGACTGGGGTGGGCACAGTAAGAAGTCTCACAATACCAGGTTAAAGTCCAACAGGTTTATTTGGTATCACGAGCTTTCGGAGCGCTGCTCCTTCAGCAGGTTTAGTGATGAAGGAGTAGCCACTCACCTGATGATGGAGCAGTGCTCTGAAAGCTCGTGATACCAAATAAACCTGTTGGACTTTAACCTGGTGTTGGGAGGCTTCCAGATATAGTAGTGGAGTCAAAAAGTGGAACAATTCAAGAAACAATGACATTTCAAAATGCCAGGAGAGGGAGTGAGGGGGGCGGGTGGGAGGGTCTGCTTAAGGGTCATTTGGAATGGGTTAAATAAGATGGGCCTTGCTCATTTGTCATTGTCTTGTAAAAGAAATCAAATTACTTTTAAGAAGAAAGATGAACAGAGCATGGCAGTGATCATAGCAGTTAACATTTACATTAACACTGCAATGAAGTTACTGTGAAAAGCCCCTCGCCGCCACACTCCAGTGCCTGTTCGGGTACACTGAGGGAGAATTTAGCATGGCCAATACACCCTAACCAGCACCTCTTTTGGACTGTGGAAAGAAACCGGAGCACCCGGAAGAAACCCACGCAGACACGGGGGGAATGTACAGACTCCACACAGACAGTGACCCAAGCCGGGAATCGAACCCGGGTCCCTGCATTCAACAAAGGGCAACCTTCCGGAGAATTCTGTCAGTGAAGTGCTTCAATGTTGATTCTGTCTCTTTAAAACTAAACCGTGGATCAACAAAAGTGATAGGCAAAAAAAATATATATCTTTTTCCTAATGAAGAAAGATGCATAAGCTGTAGTTTTCCTTTAAGACTGTTAAAACTCGATCCACATGTTTGAGAACCTTTCCTGTGCCTTTCCAAATGGAGCCTTTATCAAGTACAACTGGTGTTTAGTCGCTGTGAAGGTTGCCAAGCAGTCGCTGCATGATGCAACCAACAGGAACAGGCTGGAACTGGATTGCTCCAGTCACCGACAACATAAACAAGGTTTCTCTGTAGCCCTTTAGGCCCAAGCTTCTGTTATCTGTAATACACACAGTGCTTGGGCAACGCTGAGATTTGCAGTGAGTTTGTCCTCCAGGTTGCTAATGGCCTGAAACAGAAGGTCACGGCCTCATACTGCTGATTCCCCAAGCGGCACGGTAGCACAGTGGGTTAGCACTGCTGCCTCACAGCGCCAGGGACCTGGGTTCAATTCCTGGCTCGGGTCACTGTCTGTGTGGAGTCTGCACGTTCTCCCTGTGTCTGCGTGGGTTTCCTCCGGGTGCTCCGGTTTCGTCCCACAGTGCAAAGATGTGCTGGTTAGGGTGCATTGGCCGTGCTAAATTTCCCCTCAGTGTGTACCCGAACAGGCACTGGAGTGTGGCGACTAGGGGAATTTCACAGTAACTTCATTGCAGTGTTAATGTAAGCCTATTTGTGACTAATAAATAAACTTTATAAAATAAACCAATTTTTGACACAGAGATCTCCATCTGGCAGTCAAGGAGACACCTCGGCCTCCACTCTGGAATGTTTTCGAGGACCCAGCGTCAGAATAGTTTTGCCACAGAGAGCGAGACAAAGGGGCAAGTCACCAACTGAGACTTTAGAGATTAGTCATTGGACAGGCAGGGAGAATAATTTATAAAAGGGAAATTAAATTTAAACTTATCCACTTCATGATGCAATGCACCATGTGCCTCAGCAAATCAGCTTCAGACAAGCAGTTATTAAACAAAACTAAAAGTTAAAAGTAAAGTAAGGCTTACATTAACACTGCAATGAAGTTACTGTGAAAATCCCCTAGTTGCCACACTCCGACGCCTGTTTGGGTAACACTGAGGGAGAATTTAGCACGGCCAATGCACCCTAACCAGAACGCCTTTTGGACTGTGGGAGGGAACCGGAGCACCCGGAGGAAACCCACACAGACACGGGGAGAACGTGCCAACTCCGCACAGTGACCCAAGCCGGGAATCAAACCCGAGTCCCTAACCACTGTGCTGCCGTGCTGCCCTAACCAGCCTCCACCACCAATTCGGACAGTGATGCCCACCACCCTCTGGGTGAAAAGGTCTTTCCTCATGTCCCCCTCTCATTCTTCTGCCAATCACCTTAAACCTGTGCCCCCTGATAATTGACCACTCAGCTAAGGGGAAACAAGTCTTTCCACTCCACCCTGTCCACTCCACCCTGTCCACTCCACCCTGTACACCTCAATGAGATCATCCCTTAACATCCTCTGCTCTAAGGAATGCTATGAACAGGGTAATCTAATGCTCAACTGAACTCAATTGGCCTGCAGTCCCTCCCAACCACTCCCACACCCTCCATGATGGTGAAAACCAAAATGCCATTTACAGTAAATAGCTGCCTCACTACATCAGTGAGGAGTTTGCTGAAAGTTGGGGCGGCATAGTGGTACAGTGGTTAGCACTGCTGCCTCACAGCGCCAGGGACCCGGGTTCAATCCCAGCCTCGGGTCACCGTCTGTGTGGAGTTTGCACGTTCTCTCTGTGTCAACATGGGTTTCCTCCGGGTGCTCCGGTTTCCTCCCACAGTCCAAAGATGTGCAGGTTGGGTGGATTGGCCATGATAAATTGACCCTTAGTGTCAGGGGGACTAGTTAGGGTAAATGGATGGGGGTAGGGCCTGGGTGGGACTGTGGTTGGTGCAGACTCGATGGGCTGAATGGCCTCCTTCTGTACTGTAGGGATTCTATTCTATGATTCTATGAATAAGGGAGGAAGGATAAAATCAATGTGGAATTAACAGATGGGCTTGCAGCCAACATTCTATTCTCTGTTATCTTATTATCCACAGCTTTAATGAGCCATTCGGAGTTTTATATGGCACTGTCTTTGCCTCTTTGCAGTTTTTTAATGTCTTTTTTTGTGATAATCTGAACCACATGATGTTTCTTCTTGGGTTGGCTAGATTTCTTCCCAGGATGGCAGGACTGTCCTATGAGGGGAAATGTGAAAAGGTGGAATCTGGTTCTGGAATCTACAACGTTTCGAAGAACGAGAGGTGGTCTCACTGAAACCTACAAAATACTTAAAGGGATAGACAGGGTGGATGCCGGGGAGATGTTTCCTCTGGTTAGGGTGGTTGGGCAGTGCCTATCAGGCAATGCCCACCTGGCAGTGCCCACCTGGCACCCTGGCAGTGCCCACCTGACACCCTGGTAGTGCCCATAAGTGTGCCAGGGCAGTGCCAAAGAGTGGGGCTGGGGGATTGTGTCTGTGTGGGGTTGGGACTATGACGGGGGGATATGTGTAATGATAGGGGCCTATGCAAAAGGGGCACGCAGGGGTGGGGGATGTTCAAAGGAGGGATTGTGCAGGGGTGGTTCGTGGAGGGGCTCATGATGGGGGAGGGGCATGTCAGGGATCTGTCAGGGGATTCATTGGGAGGGTTGTGATGCTCCGATGCCAGTGACCCATGTTGGTGTGTGCGTGGAAGGGTGGTGACAAGGTCGTCAGTGATGTTGGGGGGGCCTAATATCCGAGCGCTCTGTCCTTCCGACACTCAATGTGTATGACCACCCACGACGAATGGGCAACAGTTCATTTATTTATTAGTCACAAGTAGGCTTACATTAACACTGCAATGAAATGATTGTGAAAATCCCCTAGTCGCCACACTCCGGTGTCTGTTTGGGTACACTGAGGGAGAATTTAACATGGCTGATGTACTTAACCAGCACGCCTTTTGGACTGTGGGAGGAAACCAGAGCACCCGGAGGAAACCCACGCAGACACGGGGAGAACGTGCAGACTCCGCACAGACAGTGACCCAAGCTGGGAATTGAACCCGGGTCCCTGGCGCTGTGAGGCAGCAGTGCTAACCACTGTGCCATCTTACCGCCTGCAAGGAGGGCCGCTGATACCCAGGGAACTGCCCCTGCAGAGAAACAGAGGAAAACACGGGAGTGGGTGAAGGGGAGAAAACAGGAAAATAACAAAAATTAGAGGTTGAAAAATCTTGAATACTTCACTGTCTCCAAAACGTTATATGAGCTCCCTAAACCTTGTGACTTAATTGAATTTGCAGAAGTCAGCCTTGTGCTGAAGGCCAGAATAAAGAATCTTTGTGTCGCTTTGAGGCCTTCAGAATTTTCAGAATCAGCAAACAAGGGAAGTATCAACGTTTCAGAGATAACCCACGAGAAAGTATGTTCCAGAGGAACAAGACAAGATAGAGTAAGCATTTACGAGCCATTTCTGATAATATTCCAAGAAGAAATCATTGGGTTGGCTTCAATAACAAAATGTAACTCAGTTTATCACTGGGAGGAAATCTGATTTATATTAGAGGGGGAGGTCTATCAGTTTCCAATTCTCTTCCTGAACTTAGTGGTGCACTAAGACAGACTTTTGTCTGTTTCCATAGCTAGTAATCCCCTGGGAAAGGTCGCTAGTCTGTCGCCAGGGGCTTATAGCTTGAGGGGCGTCACTCCACATCAAGTGTGGCTGAACAGGGCTCTCTCCCGCTCTTACTGCCAACCTTTGGCATGTTTGGAAGGATTTACAGGTTGACTCACTCAACCTGTTTGACCACATTGTGAACGCACCTTCCTTGGCCATCATGCGCTGGGGTGGGACTCGTACCCAAAGCCTCTGACTCAGAGGCAGGGAAACCACCCACAAGACCTCCTGTCTATCTGTACCTATGTAAAGTTTACATTTTGAAGGAGCGAAGGGGCGTTCTCACCCGGTGTTTTGGCCAATATCTATCCCTCCATCAACCTCAGTAAAACAGGTCGCCTGCTCAACATCTGATTGCTGTTTGCGGGATCTTGCTGTGCACAAACTGGCTGCTCTGTTTCTTAACTGCAAGTTCCCATCCAGCCCACTCATTTGGAAATATATCGCCATTGCTTCACTGTCGCTGGGTAAAAATCCTGGAACTCCCTCCCTAACAGCACTGTGGGTGTACCTACACCACATGAACTGCAACGATTCAAGAAGGCAACTCATTACCACCTTCTGAGGGGCAGTTAGGGATGGGCAATAAATGTTGGTCTGATCAACAACACCCACATCCCATGAGCAAAAGAAAAAAACACTACAATAGTGACAACACTTCCAAAGTTCAGCTTTGACTAAGGGTCATCTGGACTCAAAGTCAGCTCTTTTCTCTCCTTTACAGATGCTGCCAGACCTGCTGAGATTTTCCAGCATTTTCTCTTTTGGTTTCAGATTCCAGCATCCGCAGTAATTTGCTTTCTTCCAAAGTTCTTAATTAGTTGTTAAATATTTCGGGATATTCCAAGGTCATGATGAAGCACTAGGGCCGGAATTATCCGGTCCCATGCGTTCTGCTACCACTGCCGGCGAGAAAGGAGAATTTGGCGCTCGGCCAAATCTCCGTTCACAGCAGCAGGACTGGAAAATCCCAGCCACGGGCGAGGGCGGAGAATCCCAGCCGCTGGTGAGGTCGGAGAATCCCAGCTGCGGGTGAGGTCGGAGAATCCTAGCCGCGGGTGAGGTCGGAGAATCCTAGCCGCTGGTGAGGTCGGAGAATCCCAGCTGCGGGTGAGGTCGGAGAATCCCAGCTGTGGGTGAGGTCGGAGAATCCTAGCCGCTGGTGAGGTCGGAGAATCCCAGCTGTGGGTGAGGTCGGAGAATCCTAGCCACTGGTGAGGTCGGAGAATCCCAGCTGCGGGTGAGGTCGGAGAATCCCAGCTGTGGGTGAGGTCGGAGAATCCTAGCCGCTGGTGAGGTCGGAGAATCCCAGCTGTGGGTGAGGTCGGAGAATCCTAGCCACTGGTGAGGTCGGAGAATCCCAACCGCGGGTGAGGTCGGAGAATCCCAGCCGCGGGTGAGGTCGGAGAATCCCAGCCGCGGATGAGGTCGGAGAATCCCAGCCGCGGGTGAGGTCGGAGAATCCCAGCCGCGGGTGAGGTCGGAGAATCCCAGCCGCGGGTGAGGTCGGAGAATTCCGGCCGATATAAACGCAAATCCATCTTTTCTATTTAGAATGCAAATATGCTGTCCTGAGAATCTGAAAATAAACCCAGCAAAACGGGATGCTGTTATTGGTAGCTGCTATCAATGGGAATTTATTTGATATTATTGGTCTTTTTAGGGCTTGTCTTCATAGGTGCTGGGAGTCACCCCAACTCCGTGGTAGCATGTTCATCTCAGAGTCAAGAGGTCAGTGGGTTTAAGCCTCTGCAAGATTCAAGTACTTGACTTTATCTGACACTCACACCAACACAAGGAAATATTTACTCCTCTTTCTGATAAGATAGTAAACTCAGTCTGCCTGTGACAATGCTCACGATAGGAATTCTAGGAATGGCAAGGCAGTCTCCAGCTGTTTCAACAAATGGTAATCTCCCATTCAATATTCCCAGAAGTCATTGACTGGTAGATCCAAAGACCTGGAATTCCTTTGCCGTCACTTTTCCGTTCTAAGATGCAAGTGTTTGCATGCCTGTCCTAGTGATCCCTTCTGTGGCTAGGGTCGGCGGGGGAGAGGGGGGGAATGGGGGGAGGGGTCACATTTGTTCACTCATTGGTCCAGTGAAGAAATGTAGCCACCAATGGTCCAGTCTTTGAAACTGGATCTCGCTTTTGGCTTTCGAAAGACACGTTTCCTCCGGGTGCTCCGGTTTCCTCCCACACTCCAAAGATGTGCAGGTTGGGTGGATTGGCCATGCTAAATTGCCCCTTAGTGTCAGCGGGGTTAGTGGGGTAAATATATGAAGTTACAGGGATAGGGCCTGGATGGGATTGTTGTCAGTGCAGACTCGATGGGCCGAATGGCCTCCTTCTGCACTGTAGGGATTCTATGATTGTCTTAGGGTCTGAGAGGTGTTGTGGATTATCACGCATTCACTTTCCTGAGTTGTTGGGGAGGGGTGCGGTTGGAGCCTATGCTCCTGTCTGTGGGGAGGGGGGGGCAGAGAGATCAGGACGGGAAGGAGGGGAGGTGTGGTGGGGGGGGGGGGGCGGTTGGGGAGGGGGATAGTGCAGTAACCGTACCCAGTCACTGAAGATGCAACTCGTGCGAGTCCATTCCGTAGAAATGTAACAGGAGGAGGCCATGTTCCAGTCCTTGAAACTGGATCTCGCTTTCGGGTGGCACTGTGCTCTCAGTGTGTGATGCTGACCTCTCTGTCAGTAATGGTTCCTCTTTGCAAATGTGACGGGTTTATTTAGCTACTCAATCTAATCCACATTGAAATCTCATTAACTGTGTGTCATTCGAAAGCCAAAAGCGAGATCCAGTTTCAAGGACTGGAACATGGCCTCGTCCTGTTACATTTCTACGGAACGTACTCACACGAGTTGCATCTTCAGTGACTGGGCACGGTTACTGCACTATCCCCCCCACCCCCCCGCCCCCCCCCCCCTCCCCCCCGTCCCCGACACGTCCCCCCGTCCCCGTCCTGGTCTCTCCATCTCCTCCCACAGACAGGAACACAGACTCCAACCTCACCTCTCCCAACAACTAGGGATTTGATTTGATTTGATTTATTGTTGTCACATGTATTAACATACAGCGAAAAGTATTGTTTCTTGCGCGCTATACAGACAAAGCATACCGTTCATAGAGCAGGAAACTAGAGAGTGCAGAATGTAGTGTTACAGTCATAGCTAGGGTGCAGAGAAAGATCAACTTAATGCAAGGTAAGTCCATTCAAAAGTCTGATGGCAGCAGGGAAGAAGCTGTTCTTGAGTCGGTTGGTAGGTGACCTCAGACTTTTGTATCTTTTTCCCGACGGAAGAAGGTGGAAGAGAGAATGTCCGGGGTGTGTGGGGTCCTTAATTATGCTGGCCACTTTTCCAAGGTAGCGGGAAGTGTAGACGGAGTCAATGGATGGGAGGCTGGTTTGTGTGATGGACTGGGCATCATTCACAAACTTTTGCAGTTCCTTGCGGTCTTGGGCAGAGCAGGAGCCCATACCAAGCTGTGATACAACCAGAAAGAATGCTTTCTATGGTGCAACTGGGAAAGCGAATGCGTGATAACCCACAACACCTCTCAGCCCCTAAGACAATGGAAAATGTTTTTATCACCAAGAAATTATTTTGGAGTGCAGTTACATCATATTTACCCCACTAACCCCCCTGACACTGAGAGACAATTTAGCATGGCCAATCCACCTAACCCATTCATTTTAGGTGTCTGGGAGGAAACCGGAGCACCCGGAGGAGACCCACGCAGACACGGGGAGAATGTGCAAACGCCACATAGACAGTGACCCGAGGCCAGAATTGAACCCGGGTCCCTGGCGCTGTGAGGCAGCAGTGCTAACCACTGTGCCATCGTGCCGTCCAATGGAAAATCTTTTACAGCCAAGAAATTATTTTTGAGCGCAGTTACATCATCTGTGATCACACACTGTCACCCATTTGCCAACTTAAAGAGCAAAGAAATATAACCACCAATGTTCCAGTCCTTGAAACTGGATCTCGCTTTTGGCTTTCGAATGTCGCACAGTTAATGTGATCTCAACATGGACTCGATTGAGAGGCTAAATAAACCAGTCACATTTGCAAAGAGGAACCATTACTGACAGAAGGATCAGCAACCTGAGGACACGGATTGAAAGTAATCGGTTGAAGAGCCATAGATGAGGTGGGGAATGTTTAGTTTGGGGTTGTTGCGATCTGGAATGTGCTGCCTGAAAGGGCGGCGGAAGCAGATTCAACAGTAACTTCCAAAAAAGAATCAAAGGGGCTCGGGGCACGAGACGGGGATTGTAAATATCTGGATCGCTCTTTCAAAGAGCTGCCACGGGGACGGTGGGCCAAATAGCCTCCCTGCAGCACCGTAGGATTTTACAGAAGGGTTGGGGGGTGGCGGGGGGAAGGAAAGGTTTCCTTTTATCAGCACTCCCCGTGTCAGAGATGTGAAGCTCTTCCCAACACATCCTTCCTCTCTCAGTAGCTGAGGACGAACCGCCTCACATTTCCAGAACTTTCCACCTTTACTTCAGATTTGCAGTTTTTTTAAAGAATGTTTTTATTAGAATTTTTCCGTTTTACAATTGCCACAAAACCACAAGATCTAGTACAGTACAGAGTAATCATTATTCCACATAAACATACAGAAAAGACCAGTGAATATTATAGAATCTTAGAATCCCTACAGTGCGGAAGGAGGCCATTCGGCCCATCGAGTCTGCATCGACCACAATCCCACCCAGGCCCTATCCCCGAAACCCCACATATTTACCCTGCTAATCCCCCTAACATTAGGGTCCATTCAGCATGGCCAATCCACCTAACCCGCACATCTTTGGATTCTGGAAGGAAACCGGAGCACCCGGTGGAAACCCACGCAGACACGGGGAGAACGTGCAGACTCCACACAGACAGTAACCCAAACTGGGAATTGAACCTGGGTCCCTGGCGCTGTGAGGCAGCAGTGCTAACCACTGTGCCACCGTGACGCCCTGACATAGGAATTATTCCAATTATCAAGCATTGTAATCGTGGTCGAAGTCTCCTCTCGGATGGATAAGGAAAGGATACCAGAAAGAGTGAGGAATCTCAGGATAAAACCACGAGCGCATGGCCCCATGGTGCACACCCTCCTCCACAGGATAACAGGGACAGAGCTACACAATATACGGGATTCCGTGTGGGATAATATACAACCAGGGTCTAATTCAACATCCCAGGACCTCCAAGCAATAAAAGGATAACCCTGAAAAAGGGGAACCTCAGGATACTGCCATCGGTACACGATGTGGTGTGGCAGTGTTCACTCTCATGTATAGGAAGCAGTAATCCAAGGATTCATACACCTCGCCTCACCTCACAACGTAACACACCTCCCTCCTCATCAGCCATATCAGAAGCACCGATTAGAGTCCCCATCACTGGAAAACCCATTGTCAACAAGATTCAACCCATTTCCCCCATCGGAGAAACCCCAACAACCGGGTAATAGGTCCACCAACCCTTCCATGAGTCAAGCAATCAATCACTGCCACTCGCCACCCAGCCCAAACCAGATAGAAGACCAACCTAAACAAAGCCGGATGTCCAAGGATAAGTCAGATATTCCCAGGCATGCACCAGAACATAATGTCCTCACTCCAATACCAGAGACACCAGCAACAACAAAGAAGGCCCCAGTTTTTTCTGGGATACATAGAATCATAGAATCCCTACAGCGCAGAGTGAGACTATTCGGCCCATCAAGTCTGCACCAACTCTCCGGGGGAGAATCTCACCCAGGTGACACTTCACCGAGGGAACTGGCCGCTCAGCTGACAGGATTCTCCCCTCGGCTTCATCCTTTCTCTTTACAATCTCTGACAGTCTGTCAAAATCAGCACCAGTAATCTGTGCCAGGGAGCGGAGACCATTGACCACCACTCATAATGGCGGCCTTCACCTCAACGCCAACGGCATCACTGAAGTGTAGACCCGCTCACCAGTGGAACAGACACTGTGCAGTGAGTCCAAGCATGGCCATCTCCAACTGCCTCAGCAAAAGAAAGATTTTCTTGACTTAATTCAGCTCTCCTTCACCAAACCTTAGCCAGGAATTTCCAGGATCGTAGCACAGATCATAGGGCGGCACGACGGCACAGTGGTTAGCACTGCTGCCCCATAGCGCCAGGGACCCGGGTTCAATTCCTGGTTCGGGTCACTGTCTATGTGGAACAATCTCATTAGTGACAGACAGCATGGTTTTGTAAGAGGGAGGTCATGCCTTACAAATTTGGTGGAGTTTTTTGAGGAAGTGACAAAAACGGTTGACGAAGGAAGGGCCGTGGATGTTGTCTATATGGATTTCAGTAAGGCATTTGACAAAGTCCCACATGGCAGGTTGGTTAAGAAGGTTAAGGCTCATGGGATACAAGGAGAAGTGGCTAGATGGGTGGAGAACTGGCTTGGCCATAGGAGACAGAGGGTAGTGGTCGAAGGGTCTTTTTCCGGCTGGAGGTCTGTGACCAGTGGTGTCATGACAACTGATAGCCAAGTTCCGCACACACAAGGACGGCCTCAACCGGGATATTGGGTTTATGTCACACTATTTGTAACTCCCACAGTTGCGTGGACCTGCAGAGTTTCACTGGCTGTCCTGTCTGGAGACAATACACATCTTTTTAGCCTGTCTTGATGCTCTCTCCACTCCCATTGTTTTGTTTCTTAAAGACTGGATTAGTTGTAAGTATTCGCATTCCAACCATTATTCATGTAAATTGAGTCTGTGTCTTTATAAGTTCTGTTTGTGAACAGAATTCCCACTCACCTGAAGAAGGGGCTTAGAGCCTCGAAAGCTTGTGTGGCTTTTGCTACCAAATAAACCTGTTGGACTTTAACCTGGTGTTGTTAAACTTCTTCCAGTGGTGTTCCACAGGGCTCTGTACTGGGACCTCTGCTATTTGTGATATATATAAACGATTTGGAAGAAGGTGTAACTGGTGTAATCAGCAAGTTTGCGGATGACACGAAGATGGCTGGACTTGCGGATAGCGAAGAACATTGTCGGGCAATACAGCAGGATATAGATAGGCTGGAAAATTGGGCGGAGAGGTGGCAGATGGAGTTTAATCCGGATAAATGCGAAGTGATGCATTTTGGAAGAAATAATGTAGGGAGGAGTTATACAATAAATGGCAGAGTCATCAGGAGTATAGAAACACAGAGGGACCTAGGTGTGCAAGTCCACACATCCTTGAAGGTGGCAACACAGGTGGAGAAGGTGGTGAAGAAGGCATATGGTATGCTTGCCTTTATAGGATGGGGTATAGAGTATAAAAGCTGGAGTCTGATGATGCAGCTGTATAGAACGCTGGTTAGGCCACATTTGGAGTACTGCGTCCAGTTCTGGTCGCCGCACTACCAGAAGGACGTGGAGGCTGTAGAGAGAGTGCAGAGAAGGTTTACCAGGATGTTGCCTGGTATGGAGGGTCTTAGCTATGAGGAGAGATTGGGTAAACTGGGGTTGTTCTCCCTGGAAAGACGGAGAATGAGGGGAGATCTAATAGAGGTGTACAAGATTATGAAGGGGATAGACAGGGTGAACGGTGGGAAGCTTTTTCCCAGATCAGAAGTGATGTTCACGAGGGGTCACGGGCTCAAGGTGAGAGGGGCGAAGTATAACTCAGATATTAGAGGGATGTTTTTTACACAGAGAGTGGTGGGGGCCTGGAATGCGCTGCCAAGTAGGGTGGTGGAGGCAGGCACGCTGACATCGTTTAAGACTTACCTGGATAGTCACATGAGCAGCCTGGGAATGGAGGGATACAAACGATTGGTCTAGTTGGACCAAGGAGCGGCACAGGTTTGGAGGGCCGAAGGGCCTGTTTCCTGTGCTGTACTGTTCTTTGATCTTGTTCTTTGAGTTTGCACGTTCTCCCCGTGCCTGCGTGGGTTTCCTCCGGGTGCTCCGGTTTCTTCCCACAGTCCGAAAGACGTGCTGATTAGGTGCATTGGCCATGCTAAATTCTCCCTCAGTGCACCCGAACAGGCGCCGGAGTGTGGCGTCTGGGGGATTTTCACAGTAACTTCATTGCAGTGTTAATGTAAGCCTACTTGTGACACTAATAAATAAACTTTAAAAAATTATACAGGTCAGGATCGGATAATTATGGGATGTGCATCAGGATAAAAAGCAGGTGAATAACGAGCAGTGCTCGAGCTTGTGAAAACATAGACAATTCTGCGCTTATCTCACGTGACACCCAGATTTGCAGTTTATGTTTTTTTATTTGCGATGTCTTTGAGTTTAGATATTACTGCTGGATGTAAGCAGGAAGTTGCAGTTTTATAGCACCTTTCATAAACGATGGAGCAATTAATTGCATTTGACATTTAGTCGTAAGAAATGCAGCAGCCAATTAGTGGCCAGCGTGCTCTCAGACAGAGCATTAAGATCATGCCCAGATTGCCTGGTTTCTTAGTGATGTTGTTCGAAGGATAAATATTGGCCAAGATACTGGGTGGACCCCTCTGCCCTTCTGTGTAAAGCGGAACTCATATGTTTACCATGGCTAATCCAGCTAACCTGCACATTTGGATGACACAGTGGCACAGTGGTTAGCACCCCTGCCTCACAACACCAGGGACCCGGGTTCGATTCCCGGCTTGGGTCACTGTCTGTGTTGGAGTCTGCACGTTCTCCCCGTGTCTGCGTGGGTTTCCTCCCACAGTCCAAAAATGTGCGGGTTAAGTAGATTGGCCAGGTGGATTGGGGCGGGCACATATCCCATGGGGCTAGATGTCTGGGGCAGCTGTGCACAAATCAGCTGCCCCATTTTCTGCATTATAACAATGACTGCACTTCAGAATGAGTCCTTTGGCTGTAGAACCCTCTGGGGTGTTTGGTGGGACTGTATAATTGTAAGATTTTTCTTACTATCTCCCGTTAAATGCATCAATGCTGTTTGTTGCAACTGTCTCACATTCTCACCACTCTCTCCATAAAAACGTTTCTCCTCAATCCCTTATTGCGTTTATTTGTGACTATCAGACTTGTGGCCTCTCTCCAAACTGCTCAATCAAACCCTTTTGTTATTTTAAAGACCTCCATTGGGTCATCCCCTCAGTCTTCTCTTTTCTAGAAAAGTGCCCCAGCCTGCTCGGAATTTCCTGATAGTTTTAACCTCAGTTCTTGGAAGTTCCTTCTCAGTTTTCTTTGCATTTTGTGCAGTGCTTCTAAATTTGTTTGTCATCAGCCCGGGCACGTTGTGGGCATCAGTTTATCAAGAAGACCCATAACCACCATCTCAGAGCAACTGAGGGTAAGTAGTGATGCAGCTTTGCCACATTGCAAGAGTGAACAAACAAAGAACAAAGAACAGTACAGCACAGGAACAGGCCCTTCGGCCCTCCAAGCCTGTGCTGATCATGATGTCTGCCTAAACTAAAACCGTACGCACTTACGGAGTCCGTATCCTTCCATTCCCATCCTATTCATGTATTCGTCTCGTTGCCCCTTAAATGCCGCTATCGTACCTGCTCCCACCACCTCCCCGGGCAGTGCGTTCCAGGCATTGTGGTGAACCATAGTTGGTTACCACTATGAGTGCTGAGCCATGGATGGTCAGCACTATGGGGGTTTGTAGATGTGTTACTGTAGTTACTGTTGGTGTTAGGGTTGGGCTGTTCTACCTGTTGATATTGTTCTGTGGTACACTCCAGTTGGCTCCGCCTACCAGGGGAAGTATAAAGGCCACTGCACTGCCTGGTGACCCTTTAGTCTGGGATTGTATTGTATATAGTGTGCTCCATTCTTGTCAGTAATAAAAGCCTTTATTTCCCGGGTACAATCTAGCCTCCCGATTTAATCGCGCATCAGACATTCACCATCCTCTGTGTAAAATACTTACCTCACACATCTCTGCTAAACTTTTCCTCACGCACCTTAAACCTATGTCCCCTAGTACTTGACTTTTCTACCCTAGAAAAGAACATCTGACTATCCACTCTGTCCATGCCTCTCATAATCTTGTAAACCTCTATCAGGTCACCCCTCAACCTCCATCGTTCCAGTGAGAACAAACCGAGTTTATCCAACCTCTCCTCATAGTTAATACCCTCCAGACCAGGCAACATCCTGGTAAACCTCTTCTGTACCCTCTCCAAAGCATCCACATCCTTCTGGTAGCGTGGCGACCAGAATTGTACACAATATTCTAAATGAGGCCTAACTAAAGTTCTGTAAAGCTGCAGCCAATTTTTATACTCAATGCCCCGACCGATGAAGGCAAGCATGCCGTTTGCTTTCTTGACCACCTTCTCCCCCTGCGTTGCCACTTTCAGTGATCGGTGGACATGTACGCCCAGACCTCTCTGCCTGTCAATACTCCTAATGTTCTAATCAGGTATCATGGACTGCCCCATTGTCTGTTACAGATATTTAAATAGTGTTTTTGGGAAGAAGGAAATGCCCTGAGGCCCAACAAGCCTTGCTCTGTTCAATTGCCCAACCCCAGTTAACAACGCTCTCACTATAGTCCGCTCCGAGCTTGCAGCCGGCTCAATTAGATTACTGGATAATTGAATGTTTTTCGCTTCTCGGCCTTTTGGCTAAGATCAAGCGTCAAATCAAACCCAAGACGGGGGCAATGCCTCATCCTGTCAGCTTGGATCTTGTTTGTCTCTCTTGCGGGGGACCATGAATTAGATTCAACTGGAATTTAAATTTGGTGTTTGGAGCAAGTAAGGAATGGATTTGAATTTGCCCGCTCCATTCTGATCATCGGCTTGTAACTTTAAGGATGGAGTAAAAAAAATTTTAAAGATGAGGAGCAATAGCCAGAATATTCTGGAATCACTTCTGTTCAGAAATCCATCTCACTGCATTTTCAACCCGAGGGGAACTGCCCTGTGAGGAGAGAGTCTTTCGACAGGCCCTGAATTCACTAGAGTTTAGAAAGTAGAGGAGACCTGATCGATTCGATTTGGTTTGATTTATTATTGTCACATGTATTAACATACAGTGAAAAGTATTGTTTCTCTTGCGTGCTATACAGACAAAGCATACCGTTCATAGAGAAGGAAAGGAGAGAGTGCAGAATGTAGTGTTACAGTCATAGCTAGGGTGTAGAGAAAGGTCAACTTAATGTGAGGTAGGTCCATTCAAACGTCTGACAGCAGCAGGGAAGAAGCTGTTCTTGAGTCGGTTGGTACGTGACCTCAGACTTTTGTACCTTCTTCTTGATGGAAGAAGGTGGAAGAGAGAATGTCCGGGGTGCGTGGGGTCCTTAATTATGCTGGCTGCTTTGCCGAGGCAGCGGGAAGTGTAGACAGAGTCAATGGATGGGAGGTTGGTTTGCGTGATGGATTGGACTACATTCACGACCTTTTGTAGTTCCTTGCGGTATACCCCCAGTATACCAATTCTCCCAGCTAGGGCAGCGCAGCGGGCCGGGAGACTCAAGTAGAGGCCGTTTAGTGGGTTCCCCACTGGGTGCCACAACCTCCGCAATCTCCAGCCACCGGATTTCCAGCATCATCAGCCCCACTCCAGAAATCGCCGCGAAACCGAATAAATTATGGTAATGGTCATTTAAATCCGGTTCGCAGACACGGGGCTGAAGTCTCCAGGCCGGCTAGCGTCTCCCATCCACCCCTCCGCCCCCCCACCCCCCCTGCCACCCCTGCCCCGACCAGGAGTGTAAAGTAAAGTTTATTTATTAGTGCCACAAGTAGGCTTACATTCACACTGCAATGAAGTTACTGTGAAAATCCCATGTTTCACTCCAGCAGGGTTTACAACAGCTCACCACTCGCGGGGAGCTGGCGGCCCAACCCCGCTGGAGTGAAGAGGGGCTATGGAGGTCCCTCAGGATGTTGGGGGTAAGAGGGGGTGCCCCCTGGGCATTGTCAGCGTGTGGAGATGCCGGCATTGGACTGGGGTAAACACAGTACGAAGTTTAACAACACCAGGTTAAAGTCCAACAGGTTTATTTGGTAGCAAAAGCCACACAAGCTTTCGGAGCCCTGCTCCTTCTTCAGGTGAGTGGGAATTCCCACTCACCTGAAGAAGGAACAGGGCTCCGAAAGCTAGTGGCTTTTGCTACCAAATAAACCTGTTGGACTTTAACCTGGTGTTGTTAAACTTCTTACATTGTCAGCTTGGCCTAAAGGGGCACCTTGGGCACTGCCAGAGGGGACGGGGGCAGAGGGGTGTGATCGGTGGGGGTGCGGGGTCCCGCTGCCACTCTGCACTCAGCGGTGACAGAGGGAGGGAGACCAGTGACCGGGGGCGGGAGGGGGGGGGTGCGATCGAGGCTAGCCGGTGGGGAGGGTCGAGGCTGGCTCGGGCACGTCTGGGAGCCCAGCGGTCGGTGGGTGAGGGTGGGGGGGTGTCGCACGGCCAGTGATGTGGGGTCACGGGGCTGGCCAGTGATCGGGAGGCTGGCAGTGCGGGGCTACTGCGCATGTGCTGATCGCGGCGCTGACAGATTGGCGCGTGCGCAATGGCTCACTCAGCGCTATGCTGCCGGCCTCTCCAGCAGGAATAGACCCCACCCATTGATTTTCAGCGTGACTCATGCTAGGGCACAGTGTGTGAGAGATTCATTTTGAAACTCCCACTAAAACTGGATTTACTCCAGTTTTTACACAAATTCAACACTTAGAAATTTTTTGGGAGAATCCCACCCATTAAATCCTAACGGGATGGGACAGACTAGACGCAGGGAGGATGCTTTCCCAGGTTGGGGAATCTAGAGCCGGGGACACGGTCGCAGGATACGGGGTAGATCGTTTAGAACTGAGATGAGGAGAGATTTCTTCACCCAGAGGGTAGTGAATCTGTGGAGTTCTCGACCACGGGAGGCTGTGAAGCCAAGTCATTGAATGTATTCATAGAATCATAGAATCCCTACAGTGCAGAAGGAGGCCATTCGGCCCATCAAGTCTGTACTGACCACAATCCCACCCAGGTCCTATCCCCGTAACTCCACATATTTACCCTGCTAATCCCCTGACACTAAGGGTCAATTTATCATGGCCAATCCACCTAACCTGCATGTTTTTGGACTGTGGGAGGAAACTCATGCAGATACGGGGAGAACGTGTAGACTCCGCACAGACAGTGACCCAAGGCCGGGAATCGAACCCGGGTCCCTGGCGCTGTGAGGCAGCAGCGCCAACCACTGTGCCACCCTGCCGTCCCCTCAGGAAAGAGATAGATTTTTCTTAGATTTTAATGGCATCAAGAGGTGCCGGGAGAAAGCAGGACTATGGCATTGAGATAGAGGATCAGCCATGATCATAGTGAATGGCAGAGCAGGGTTGAGGGGCCGAATGGCCTCCTCCTAGTTCCTATGTTTCTTCATCCCCTTTTACTATCCACACTCGATTACTCCTTATGTGAGGCAGCCCCTTTGCGTGTCAAATTTCATCATCACCAATCTTCCTGATTCACTCCAGCTCCTGAACAGCACCTGCAGGAACAATAGGCCAATTGGCTTCCGCTGTGCTGTACCATCCCATCCATCATCACTGCGGAACTGGGGGGGTGGGGGGTGTGGTGTGGGGAATGCTTGCGAGCTGGAGCTGGTGTTTGGGGCTCTCACTGTTTATCAGGTCCAAGGTGAACATAAGAGCTAGGAGCAGGAGTAGGCCATCTGGCCCCTCGAGCCTGCTCCGCCATTCAATAAGATCATGGCTGACCTTTTCGTGGACACAGCTCCACTCACCCGGCCGCTCACCATAACCCTTAATTCCTTCAGGTGAAAGTCTCCCTGCAAATCTCACGGGAATATCACTCCTCACACACTTCCTGTGATGCGGCTCGGCGGCACAGTGGTTAGCACTGCTGCCTCACAGCGCCAGGGACCTGGGTTCGATTCCCAGCTTGGGTCACTGCCTGTGTGGAGTTTGTACATTCTCCCTGTGTCTGCGTGGGTTTCCTCCGGGTGCTCCGGTTTCCTTCCAAAGATAAAGTAAACTTTATTTATTTATTAGTCACAAGTAAGGCTTACACTAACACTGGCCATGCTAAATGTGTGGGGTTACGGGGCCTGGGTGGGATGCTTTGTCAGGGAGTCGGTACAGGCTTGATGGGCCGAATGGCCTCCTTCTGCACTGTCGGAATCCTATGATTAAAGGCTGGAGTTTAATGGTCATGGATAAATTCTCATCTTCCTGCAATCCAGTGTAATTCAATCATTCCAAGAGGCCAAGATATCTGTTCTGAAAGTATCCCTGTGTAATTGAGACGTTGATGGGAACCTCCCTCTCAACATTAATCTTGCACCTTCTGACAAGGCTCAAATGTTAACCCTGTGTGACTCAGACATGTCATGAATAGCTGAGATAGCCTGGCAGTGACTATGCTGTCCTTCAGTGTGCTTTCCCCTCTCAGCGATCTCCCCAGCCCCACCCTCCTGCCATCAAAGCAGAAAATGCTGGAAATACAGAGTTAGTGGATTTGATTTTCCCCTCGTCCACCCCCTGATTGGGCCAGTGTGTGTGAGCCTGTTGCCCAGTTGGCAGTGTTGAGAGTGTTATCGGGGTGTGAGGGGAGGTGGGGTGGTGGGGGAACGCTCTGTTGGGTACGAGTATGGAACACAGGCGTCAGCCATGACAGGGTCTGTCGCCGCCTTGCAGAAGAGAGGAAGGAGCCCACTGGAGGAGGGGTGGGGGTGGGGGCATCAGCCTCACTCTGCAGAAAGTGGCCCAAATGGTCAACTAAACAGTGCTGCACCCGACCCCAGACCTGAGACAAAAAAAACCCTCGTGGGCAAAGGATTTTCCTCAAAAAAAAAATTAATTGATTTCTTCTCACATTGAACCCGACAACAGGTTTGAATTCACGGGGTGGCACGGTGGCACGGTGGTTAGCACTGCTGCCTCATGGGGGCCAGGGACCCGGGTTCGATTCCCGGCTCGGGTCGCTGCCCGTGCGGAGTCTGCACATTCTCCCCGTGTCTGCGTGGGTTTCCTCCCACAATTCGAAGATGTGCGGGTTAGGCGGATTGGTCGTGCTAAATTGCCCCTTAGTGCCAGGGTAAATTGCCCCTTAGTGAGGTTACAGGAATAGGGCCTGGGAGGCATTGTGGTCAGTGCAGATTTGATGGGCTGAATGGCCTCTTTCTGCACTGTAGGGATTCTATGATGACCCCAGGTGTGGCCTGGGCAGAGGTTGTTGGACTAAAGAATACGTTTATAAAGTGCCTTTCTACTGAGGAGAATGATATGATTGAGACTTTATTTCCCAAATGGCAAGATCCTGACTAAAACTAACTGCGGTGAGAAATGGAAGTCACTCGATCTTATCAATGCTTGGGCTCCTTCTAGTGGCCAGCTGAGGGGTGGCTTCAGACAGTCTTTGGGGAGGATGTCTGCAAGGGGATCGGATGCCTGGAGGACAGCCGTATAGCACTGCCGTGCTATATTTAGAGACCTGGAGAGAAGGGAATCGGAGAAGTCACTTTGGTTTAATTGAGGGTTGAGTTCTGAATGGAGGGATAGG